>NC_048302.1:27191395-27277320 GCF_013100865.1 Trachemys scripta elegans | reverse complement strand
GCCCCCGGCACAGCCCCCGAGCCCCCGGCCGAGCCCCCGAGCCCCCGGCCCGGACCCGCTGGCCCGGCCCTGGAGCCCCCGGTCAGGCACCGCACCGCGGGCCCGGCCCCGGAGCCCCCGGCACCGCGGGCCCGGCCCCCGGCCCGACCCCCGAGCACCCGCACCGCCGGCCGGCATGTCCCGATTTTCCCGGACATGTCCGGCTTTTGGGCTTTCCCCCTGGATGGGGATTTGGAGCCCAAAAAGCCGGACATGTCCGGGAAAATCCAGACGTATGGTAACCCTAAACTATGGTTTATTGCATAGAGAGGCATACTAAAAATTAATCAGGTTAGAGAACGAGACAGTACTTCTGAAATGTGTCTTTGATCATATGAGGTCATGAAAAGAGCAAGAGCATGCCGTTATATCTGAATGTATTACTTACCATTTTTGGCATGTACTCACTGTTGCTGACACATTGCTTATTCTGCTATTCAAATGTAGCTGTTGCACATAGGCACTTTGCAATTGGAGGAAAGAGAATGGCTCAGAGTATTAATGATGAAGTGATAATCCTGCTACAGTACATGGTAGCTAGCTTGAGGTTAGCTGTTTGTTGTGTTTAATCACAAAGAAGTACCCACACCTGGAAACCTTTGTAGGCATATTTATTATAACTTGTGTTGCTTAAAGAAAATGAGTGGAGGGGGAAATTGGGGCAGAAAGATTTTGGACACATTTTGTGGTGATAATTCATGCTTACTAACTCCAGGATTCGGAATTGAATCCCTTTTAATGGCGAGCCTGGGAAGATACAGAATGTCTCATTAAAAGATACAGTGCTATGGCCTCACTGAGCCAGAGCTAGTATTCCTTTTTAACCCTCTGATCCTGGTTGAGCTGGCAGAATATATGACAAACGATTTGTATGGAGAAAGGTGAGCTGTAAGATACAATATATCATCCTGCAACATTGCACAGACTGGCTGTTACTAGGGTAATATTGGAAAAGGTAAGGGGGGAGGAGATCTCTAGGCTCTCACAGACTTGATTAGTTTTTGCCAGTTTGATGGTTCACCATATTGAACCACCTGTTCAATCTTACAGTCAGTGGTGTTTTTTACAAAAATCATAGAATAGAATATCAGGGTTGGAAGGGACCTCAGGAGGTTAATCCAGTCCAACCCCCTGCTCAAAGCAGGACCAATCCCGAACTAAATCCCCAAATGGCCCCCCTCAAGGATTGAACTCATAACACTGGGTTTAGCAGGCCAATGCTCAAACCACTGAGCTATCCCTCCCTGCTGTTAAAAACAAAAGGGGGAAAAAAAGTGCCATTTCCTCCCCCCTCCTCCCAAACACTCCAGATGGAATTTCTCTCACAATACAGTCAACAGATCTGCAGTTGCTGTCTTCTGCTGCAGTGGTGGATGAGTGCTGACACCTTGGAATTAATTAACTCTGATGTATTGCTTGTGTTCAGTACCTATGTTAAAGACGTCTAAAGAAAGCATTTAAAGTGGAAGAGGATGTTTCATGTGACACTTACATGCAGTGCATTTGAATACCTGTATTGCTTTTGATGTGGCGCCTAGTTCTGCCACACTTAGGGTACATCTACACTACAGCGGGGAGTCGATTTAAGATACGCAAATTCAGCTACGTGAATAGCGTAGCTGAATTCGACGTATTGCAGCCGACTTACCCCATTGTGAGGATGGCGGCAAAATCGACTTCTGCCGCTTTTTGTCGGCGGCGCTTACTACCACCTCTGCTGGTGGAGTTAGAGCGCCGATTCGGGGATCGATTGTCGCGTCCCGACGGGACGCGATAAATCGATCCCCGAGAGGTCGATTTCTACCCGCCGATTCAGGCGGGTAGTATAGACCAGACCTTACTCATGTCACTAAGCACCTTCATACATGAGTCGTCCCACATATTTTAATGGGGCTGCTCATACTATACAATGTAAGTGTGGCAGATTCAGGCCCTGTAAGAATGATCTTTCCAACTACTAATACTGTTTTATAGAACAAGGTTAGATGAAGGGTATACATCTTTTTTAAAAGGACATGAAGGTATTATGTTAAGACTGTTTGGTTTTTTTTGTTTGTTTGTTTTTTGTTTTTTTACAAATATTGGTAAATTGGGTAATATGACTTGAAATTGAAATCTTTCCTAATACATCTGTCCTCCTTTCTTTTTCTTTCCAGCATAAGCTAGTTTAGTACACTCTGCAGTAGAGGCAATCATGAGTGTAGGCCTCTGGTATTTATTTCCAATTAAATAGGTGAGTTGTTGTTTTTTTTCCATTTCGGGATGGGTGAAGTAAAGCATAAAGACTAAATGAAACTGTTTGGAAAAATATGAGTATAGGCTGTACATCAGGTATAATTCCTAACATTTGTGCATACTCAAACAACTTAAAATAGGTCTTGTTTTCTACTGCTTCTGGTTTCTTGTCTATGACAAACCGGACAACGTTTCTTTTGTATTAGGAACACAGTAAATACTTTAAAAATAGTTTGTGACTACCAAATGTACTCCCACCTGGGCTTGTAATATTAACACCACAGACGTACTTTTCTGTATTTAATAACACAATAACAGTTTTCCCTGAAGTTATGGAGTAATAGAGAATGGAGTTAGATAATGGTAAATCAATTGAATGGTAAATCAAAATCTAATGGAGTGGGAGAAATGAGGGACTCTGAGCCAGAAAGAAACAGTGTGTGAATTTCTGGGTGCATGTGTGTATTGTTAAGGCTTACTGCATGTCAAAGGCTGTAAATTGGATGAACTGGGGACTAACAAAACTATGGCCATGCAGTAGACATAGTTAATTTGAGATGATGCCAGCGAGTCTGTCATGTGTACTTTACAATTAGGAGAACTGAACTCCGTAATGTCCTTGTAAAGAAATTCTCTCCAAATTTACGTGGGTAAGATAGTCCTTATCTTTGTGTCAGTGCTGACTCCCAGGGAGGAATGCCACTTACTGAATCATCAGCATCACTTCCCACAGCACCAGAGCTTTCCTGCGGGTCTTCAATTCAAGTTCTGACTCAGCTTGTCAGTACAAGATAAGGGGTATGGCAGTAGGCTGTTTGGTACAGTGCCATCATTTAATTTAAGTCATAAAGCCAACTTTACAAAAACATGTGGTGATGCAAATTTGTGTAGGGGGGGGATGGAGCCCTAATGATGATGAGACCTGCATGGTGACTTTTATGTAACCTTGTCAATATTTAATCAGAGTCTGAGTTTATTCAGCTGTTATAGAGACACAGACTGAAAGACTGAAAGTCTTTCTTTACTTCAGGATGGATGAGCCCAGTGGAGTTAAAGGTTGAGGTGCTGCTCAAGCTTTTAAAAACATTTTGCAAACTTACAAAAACATTGGTATTTTGTGACTCTTCTTTATTCACCCTCCCAGGATGGCTTTCAAGGGAGACTCGATTCCACTCCTCTTTTTAATACCAAGGGAACATAAGAACGGCCATACTGAGTCAGACCAAAGGTCCATCTAGCCCAGTATCCTATCTTCTGACAGTGGCCAATGCCAGGTGCACCAGAGGGTAATCATCAAGTGAACAGAACGGGTAATCAAGTGATCCATCCCCAGTCGCTCATTCCCAAGTCTGCATTATAACAACAAGAAAGAGAAACACAGAAGATAACTGAGGTTCTAGCAAGGGATGTAAAATTCAGGCATGTGACTCGTGCCCGAGAGGAGTTATTGGATTGTAGAGGAAATGAATGTACCACACATACAATATATTTAAATAGGCATCAAATTAAGTTTTCAGGGATATATTGGAAACTACTCACCTATAGTATTTAAAAATGATTGTCAAATAGGGGATAGGTAATGAATGTTTGTAGTTGTCTTAGCCAGTGCTAGTCATGACCCTGCACTTCACTAAACACATTTTTCTCATCCAGAGTTCTTTGTGATACTGCATGGAAAAGCTTTGTGCTATTTGTCAGAGTTTTTTGATCCAGCTACTTTACAAATCATTACAGTCCTAAAAACAGAATTGTTCATCTGTCCTGAAACAGGTAGTGTCAATCAATCCATCATGACTGTGCCTGATTTTGGTACAAGGGCGATAGAAAATAGAGTTAGACTGCAATGCCTCTCTTTCCCCACTGTGATTCCCGCTCTACTGACATTGAGAAAAGTAAGACTGAACAGCACAGAGAGCAAAAAGGGAGTAAAAAGCATAAATTGATAAAACCACCAGATTTTCATGTATTTTGGTAATTTTAGAATTAATTAAACATAGGTACAGTGTCCATTTACTGAAGTATATTTAATTATATCTTGGCAGGTTTATGTTTAAAAATGTCACTTATTCTGCAAGTTCTAGAGAGAGTCTGGATCTACCTTTCTAAATATTCATTTGGTACCCACCCATCTTTGGGCAAGCAATTTAGCAAGCAAAGAACTAACACTGGGCTAATCCTGCTAGTTATCTTTTTTATTAATATTTAAATAGACAGCTCTTTACTATCCTTAAATGATTATCAAGGTAAAAAAACTGCATCATTTTCCTTTCTTTCTCTCACTCTTTGCTTTGACCAAAATTCTAGCAGGATATTCACTGGCTTGGGAGAATGCCTAAAAAAACTACACAGCTTTTTTCTAGCCATTGAGAAAGAATACTGTATTTGTGCTATTTCTCCATGATTCCCAATCTCCCAAACCACAGGAGTGAGACAATGTGAACATTATGGCTAAAATTTTATACTTGCCATCTTGAATTGCTTTAAGAATGTTTAGCCCATTTTCAGTGATGAAGAACCCAATTCTGAGTCTTTGTGAAGAAAGCCATTGCTTTATTATTGCAAGATCATGTCGTAGACTTTCCCCCATAATTTAGTACTGGAGAGCTGGCAAATACCTTCCTTTGCTGTGGTTAGTACAATTGACTTGCTAGCCAGCATGCTTTAGATAATTGCTCTGTGCCGGAATAATCATAAACTGCATGCTCAGCCTCCACCAGTCTAGTTACTCAGAAGAAGGGTTCCCTTTGATTGATCAGTGTCAAATGAAAATGTGCTTTCAGGGTGAAATACACTATTTGAGTACTAGCCTGCTTCCCATTCCTTCATATTACCGAAGTACTGTTATTTATTATAGCTTATTCTAGGTAAAGCTTTTCAAATACTCTAGCACTGTTTCAATGGTGGCCTTGTTACAAATGTTCACAGTGGATGAAGGAGGCTGTGGGCCTAATTGTGTGGTGATGCAGATGTTAGAATGAATTACACATTGGGTATAAAATGGGAGTATAATAAAACATCTACATAGCTTGTGCTGATTTGGCATTCAGTAGGTGACTAAAACTATTGTAATTTACACCATTTTGTATTTTGAGGTTCAAATTTACTTTGAAATAGGTAGATGTCACTCTCCACAAAGTCACTGGGAGTTCTGGCCACTTAGTCCGTCACGGAATTTGGCCTCAGGAGCATTGGGGATAGTGTAATGTAAGTTAGAGTGGGAGGATGAGGGCTGCTTTATCTTGCACCTACCTCCTTAGTTGCTTTTCCTGTTTATATCCCTATTCTTCCCCTTCTGTACCTTGATCAACAGATGCTTTGGAAATTACAAAATGTAAAACATTGCTGCTTGTGACTGACTGAATTCGGGTATAGTTACACAAGCAGAGGCACTCCTGGGTGGAATGGCATTCTTATGTTTACAAAGGCTGATATAATGATTGTACCATTATTAATAATTCAAAAACTTGGCAAAGCTGAAATGTGTGTTCCTTAATAATGAATATTAGTTATGGGACTCTACATATAAGTGATGGAAAATTGAAATAAAAGTGTGGCTGTAGGGAATAAAATATTAAATTTAGAAGTACAAATTGCCTTTTAAGTTGCTCAATACACTGTTTTATGATTCACAGTTATTATGCAGCAACGTTTCCTAATTTGGCTATAGTCTGTAAGAGAGCAGTATTATGGGTCTGCTGTCACTTGCAGAATATTTCACTCTTAAGTCCAGAATGTAGTGACTTTCTATGCTCAAGGGGAGGGGGAATGTTTTGTTGCCTAGCTCCTGCTTGAATTGTCATTCGACATTACACTGAAAACTCAATGTCATTTCATATTGTAATAATACTTAGCACTTTACCTTTTCAGAGCCAATGAACTAATTGTTCCTTACAATACCCTTGTCAGGTGGATTTAACAGCAATCTAAGAGAGGAAAGCAGTCCTATACCTAATCTGGAGAACATTTGGAATGGTTTCTCGTCATTCTTTTTCTTTTCTTTAAAGAAGCAAGATCTGGGAAATATTATTATTGTCATAGCTGGCAAAAGCATGCCTAGAAAAAAATATTATAGGGGTGGGACAGAAAGAAGTGTTTTCAGTTGAGTCCCATGTAACTTTGTCCCCAAATTACTAAAATTTGGAAGCCAGAGAAACAAGAAATGGTAGGCCAAATCTTCATACTTGTCTCTCTTCATGCCAATTCAGGAATGAGACTGCCACTGTTTTGTTCACATCAAATTCTTTGCCATGCCTTCGGGGACACCACAATTAAAGACAAGAAAAATAATCACACTTTGGTTATATTATTATTCATGAAAGTAAAAGAAAACCAAAACAAAATAGAACACACACAATAAAGGATGGTTGCGTCAGCTACAGTGTCTTCAGTATGTCTCTCTGTGGAGAGTTTCCAACAAAGATTACCCCTTTTGAGATTTGTCTGCTCTGGTGGAGATGCTCTTTTCTAGGTAAAATAAAATGAAAGTTCATTAATTCCAAAATTAGTAGTGAGTCTTGTTTTTGTGTATCATAGATAACTAAAACAGTTTATAGATGGACAAGGAATTTTGTTTAAAGATAGGTGGATCTTGTTTGGTTTATCATGAATAACTTTAATAGTTTATGAATAATCAGAGATGAATGAATTAAGTCCTACAAAACCCAACAAAATATTTAAATCAGCTACTTAAAAGAAACCATTCAAGAAGTTAGCTTGAGACAGGCAAATTTAATGAAAACTAAGAATCTTAAATCCAAATTAAATCCCATTATTTCTCGGTTTACCCGGGTTTGCCAATGTGTCGGTTCCAGGAATACACAGTCTAAACATTTTGACGTTTAACAGCACAAACAGTGCTACACTGGAAGGCTGCTGCTGCTTTGTTACTGTGTTTGTTTGCTTATAGGGATGAGAGGAACAGAAAGAGCTGAGATGAGAGCGATGTGAAGTGGAGGAAAGGACCAGAGTGTTTTTCAGAGAGATTTATACTAGCCTTCTATAGTTTCACTGGAGGAGGAAGGCCCAACTCTTTCAGGGATTGACTAAATTCAGATATGAGCTGCTGTCAGCCTTGCATTGAATGAGCACATTCATGGGATAGGCTTAGTAGCACTTCAGCTCATTAGTATGTACTGTGTGAAGGCATGTACAGCAAGGTTCTAATTGCCTCTGTCTCTGGGGTGGGAAATCCTCAATGTCTTTACAGTTCATTTTTAACTCTTTTTTCTTTTATTGAGTCCATTTTCTGAGATACTCCTTTAGTTCTGTCAGGATTTTATGATCTTCATCTCATCCCAAAGAATCTTTACAGACACTGGGAGCAGTACAGTGTCACCATTCATTCCTTTCAATGGCTTCTTCCTCCATTAAGCCCAGCCTGGTCATGTCCATGTATAATGTCCCACCATCTAGTCAGTGGTCAACCTCTAGGTCTGACTGACCTTGGTTGCATTTGCATTATTTTGTCTGGCATCCTATCATCTGTTTGTCTTGTATGGTGTCCCCACTATCATAATCTTTTTGACCGCAGCCAACAGTGTAGCCTGATTTCACATTGTACTCTCCATCTAACTTCTTAATTTGTCTTAAAATCATTCCATTTTACACCTTCATCTTCCAAAGAACTCGTATCTCTATTGACTCCAGTTTTCTGGCTGGCTGTTTCATTTAATGCAGCTGCCTCCAGACTATAGACTAATACTATTAGTACACTGGTTTGATACATTTTCATTTTGGTACCAAGGATAATGTTTTTATAATTCCATAATTTTATCAACTTCTGTGCTGCATTTGCTGCATTTTTAACCTCATTCTTGATGGACCTCTTGGTACTGATCAAGCTTCCTAGGTATACATTTACTTGTTCTATGACTGCATCACTGCTACATTTAAATACTTTATCTATTGTCTCTTTTCCAACCCCTTCGTCATCCTGACACATGTTGTAAGTCAAAGTCGACACCACCAATTTTCCAAGGTAATGAAGTATATCATCATTAAATTGAATGTGTCTGCCAGTTGTACGATGTCAGCTGCATAAGCCAAAGAGTTTAACTCTAGATCAGTGTCATCTGGGTGTAATCGGAGTTGAAATTTCGCTTCCAATTATTCCAAATACTCCTATTTTATATAGAGAAGTATTTGATCTCTCAAAGTCGTATTTTTAAACTTAGTCTTCAAACTTAATAGGTGGTCATTAAAAAGACATTGTCTCTTCTTAACAATCTCTGGAGAAGTTTTTGAGTAATTCTGAGTTTGGTAAGAAGTTGCTTAAGCATTGCCAGATAACTAATTCCCAGTTAATGGCAGCATTTTATCCTTTCAATTGCTTCTTACATTAGTA
This sequence comes from Trachemys scripta elegans, assembly GCF_013100865.1. Taxonomy (NCBI): domain Eukaryota; kingdom Metazoa; phylum Chordata; order Testudines; family Emydidae; genus Trachemys; species Trachemys scripta. The sequence goes on along the minus strand of NC_048302.1, from coordinate 27,268,703 downwards.
ACCGGTTGTAGCATCAAATTACCTTGCTGTATTTGTACATAAAACATTTTATTCTCATAGTGTTGACATCACAAAGTTATTAACAATCTTTTGAGACGTATATTTGCAAATATAATCATATGCCATCTTAGGTACCTAAGGAATAAACAAAGATTTTCACCTTTAAGTGGAAACATGAGGTCAGAGAAGTAATGATAACATTTCCCAACTATACATGTTATCCTGAAAGCTAAATGAATGAAGACATAAGAGTGCTTATAAAAGAGATTAATCTTAATAGGGACATTTCTAGAGTTTTGTATGGTTTTTAAACTGAATGATTTTCTTTTGATAAGGGGAAGGCATGAAAAGTCCATTCTTATGTCTGAGTTTATGATTCTTGATAACGGATTCTTCAGCATCACTTCTCTTGAATAGAGAATAGCCTTACATTCTTTTACACAATTATGTCATCTCTTAAAATATTAATATCGTACAAAGTTTTTTTTTTCCAAGATAAGATTATATCCATACCAGTTGGTATCTTATACAAAAAGACATGTCCTGTTTTTCTCAATAAGGTATTCCGGTGAGTTGGTCTTTCGACCAAATATGTTTTGGATTTACAACCCACTGTTTGCAGTATATTTACAATTTGCAGTTAAAGACTCTATTAAATATCCTATGCAAACATGAATTGCAGTAATAAACACATATACATCTTTCAAAAATAAGAAAATCATACAGAATATTAAAGCAAATAGAAGTTAAAAGCTATATTTCAGAGTACTCATTTGGGTGTAATAAATGGGGTTTTATGGCCAAGGAGATGTTACCTTCCCTTGCACTTGGCCTGTCACTAGGTGACAGTGAGCAGAGGCCTCCCATAGATTTCTTAAAAATTCAGTAAAGGCAAAGGCAAATTTGTAATAATCTAACATTATAAGAATAAATTATAATAATGTATGCATCTGACAAAGTGGGTATTCACCCACAAAAGCTTATGCTCCAATACGTCTGTTAGTCTATAAGGTGCCACAGGACTCTTTGTTGCTTTTTATAATAATGTAATAATTTTTGCATCAGTATTAAGCTCTGTCTCCTAAAACCATTACAAATGGCTGTACTGTTGGGATCTAAAGAAGTGGAAAGTAGCCCATAAAAGTTGCTGGGACAGAAATAGTGGATTTTACTCTGAAAGCACATTTTCACTTCATTGACAGCGTTCAATCTCTGAGGATTGTTCCTCCTGAGTTCTAGACTAATGAACGCTCTTTGTCATTTAAGATGTCATGCAGCAGTTTTCTAAGAATACTGGCTAGCCAGTCAATCGTATTAACCATGGCAAAAGAGAAGGTACTTGCTTTTCCTTCAAAGAAGACTCAACACTACAGAATTTAGTTGTTAGAGGAGGCATGAATATTTTGTCTCATGAAATGAAGATAGAATACGCTTGAGAACAAGATTTGCTTGTTTGCTTAGCTGGGATTGTTGTCAGTTTAGGTAATCAAAATGTAAGGAAACAGTTAACTTGTCCCTACAGTGGCCTGATTATTTAATTAAAATACATGTTGTGATAAACAGAGGAGAGCTGATTGAACAGTCAGCTACCATACATAGTAAGGGTTGCATTATTTCAGGCTTTTGAGCTCTCGTTTCATGCCAGTTACTAGAGCCCAAAGTTTCCCAACAGAGCCTTGCAGTTTTATCACAAATCTTATTATATTTGGTATCTGTCTTAAAGCCCCAGCTCCCAGAGGTAAGAGATTACATGAGAATCTTGGCTTTCTGTAATAATTGATATTAATAAAAAGTTTAGTCCTTATGGCTCTGGCAAAACATCTGACAAGATGGACTAAATGAATCCTAAATTCTCAGAAATTAGAAGGCAAATGAAAAGACCACAACATTTATTGTTTCTAAAAATCTCATTACTTTGAAGCCAATCTCGTGACTTTTTTTTGTGGCGGGACACAAGATTTTTGAATGCTTGGGATTGGCAATGCAGGATCCTGTCTACCTTTAGTCAGAGATGGTTTACATATAGCCACTTTAGTGTCAGCAGCTCTGTCTGTTGGGGAGCTCACTACATCATAATCCAGGGGGGAGCATTATCTGGATCCTAACTTTTTAACCTACCTGTCTGCCATAAAGACACCTTAAACAGAACACAATGGTGTTCATTTTGGTGATTTGTTTTCACATGTCTGAATTCCCCTTTCAGCACAGTAGCAGTGTCTAGGAAAACTTAATGTGGAATTCATCGATCTGTCTATCCAGTTCTTCTATTGATGTTCATCTGGACATCTACCAAGATTAAAAATATGATGACAAAGTTATGCCTGTCTATCTTCCTAATAGGCAAGAGGCCAGAGTTTAGAAGATGGTGAGTGCAGATGATATTGCAGGAAAGCTTGGGCAAAGAGGTTTGGTTTTGCATACAGCTCTGCAGGTTGCAAGATTAGTGGTTATTTTCATTTTATCAGGAAGCAAATTTGATAGTATTGGTCCAATTTCTGTTAAATGTCCCATCTCCCAGGATAACGGACCTCACTGTGTTGGTCAATGGTTTCATTGTTCCAGTGGCATGAAGCTGTTGTAGGAGCTTATGGTTGGGGTCATGGAGCAAATTGCTAGGCACGCTTTGGAACCCTGGAACTGTGCACTTCCCTGTTGTAGTACAAAGGTGCTTTTTTTACAGAAGAGAAAATTCCTTGCCCCCAAAATTCTAAGCTGCTGTGTGTGTTAGTTAATGAAGGCAAAGTCAAAGAAGCGTGTCTTGCACTTGAAACAGAAAGTGGTGATTTTTTTGAGTTGATTTTTAGATCATGCAGGTGTTCATTCCAGTCTTGACGTGGCCCCCAAGAAAGGTCTGTTTTTTGCACAGACGAGCATTATAGTGGACATCTCTCTTGAGCCTGAGATGCAGTGTTACCATCATCCTCAAGCTTTGGTTGAGCAGATTTGATGTGCTCATGGTAGCATGTGTTGCTGAGGAGAACTGCTGCTACATTCTTTACTTGGATGAAGGTTAAGGACTTGTGGCTTTGTGCCCAGGTATTGCATTGTTGTAGTCCAGCTGACAGGCGATAAAGGTGTATGTAACTGAGGTCAAGTAATCATCTTCCAGGTTGGGATAGAATTTCCTAGCCAACCAGAGATGATAGAAATTGTTACTTGCGGGAACTGTTATATGAGAGCTTAGCATCAGCAAAGGAATGCGGAAGCACTTCTAATATATGGACTGACTTAACCAATTCTAGGTATGTATCTTCAACCAAAGGAGACTCTGTTGTGGCTGCAACTTCTCACAGTCTTTCCCTCTATCAAATAACATCCTTGCTCAGGTTCAGCTTCAATCAGTGTGAAAGTGTTCATATACATAAATGTTTGCAGGACCAGACCCTTAATCATTACAGCGGTGTGATACCTCTGAAACAAAATAAGAGCAAAATAAAATAAGAGCCATGCAAGATGTTTGTTATGGACATGAAGAGAGATAAGAGAAGTAGTGAATTTTAAGACGGGCTCTTATAAAAAAAAATATAGACCAAACAATAAAGCTGTAGCTGGAAAAAAGCTAGTGTTAGAGTAGTTGCAGTTAAAAAGGAATTTTTTATGTAAAAGTTGATACTACTCTTGATCTTGGCTAAAAGTAGCCAGTTTCCTTTTTGAAACATGTCATTCAGCTGAGTGACAGACTTGAGGAGGAACGTGTGGAATAATGTACAAAGTTTAATTTTTTCAAACACTGTATTAATAAGTACTTTTTTAATATCACAAATACTGAATTGCTTACAATACAATATGAAAACATTATAGTTTCATGTTATCCTTTTGTATTATTGTTCCTATATGATTTGGTAGGCTAGTGATAAACCAGTATTCGAAAAGAATATACATGTTTTGCCTTAAAATAGAATTTATGGGAACACGACATATGTTCATAGTATAACTATTGTAATGTACTATAGTAGATATACGTAAGTTGTGTGCTTAAGCATTTGTAGGTTTAGGCCTAAATAATTAGAAGCGAATGCTGTATATAATAAACCCCAAGCTGTTCAAAATATTCCAGTTACAGACACCCCATTGTACTAGTATGTAGAGTGGTGACACTTAAATCTAGATAAGATCTTATTCACACTGGCACTTGCATCTTTGTTTAAGGATCCAGGCACTGCCCCCCGTCAACTAATATCCTCTTAGGATGCATTCATACAATTGCTACTTCATTAATATTCTAGTTTCTAATACCATCCTTAATTTGTTGAAATAAAAAACTTTGGTACAGAAACCCAAAAGGATGGTTGTTGCATGATTAGTGCTCCATCTTGGGCAGCTTTCTCTTGCCACAGGATACAAATAACTCTCACTAAGTCAATGGGATTTACTTGTATCCTGTACGGTGTGGAATTTGGCCTCAGTAAAAGTTCCAGTTTTCCAGAGGGAATAAATAAATTGCTCTGTCTGCCTCCTCTCCCGTCTCCTGGCCAAAAACATGCAAAATTTGTCACATATTGAGCGATCATCTGAAATTCAGGGGATGCACCTGTTTAGCACATGGTTTTAAAATGAAGTTATGGACATTTTAAAAGAAAGTGCCTTCAAACAAGGCAAAGAATATTTCTTGCCCAAGATTATGTACATGTCCAGGATGAAGTTTACAGCAAGCTCTTTCGTATTAGAGTGGAAAATGAGTCTGAAAACTCTTTAGGTTGTAAAATGCTTTTCATTCTCACTTAACTCCAAAATGGCTGAACAGATTGTTATCTCATTTTCTAATCTGCTTCTGGGCCAAAACTAAGCATAAGAAATTAAAGTCTCAGTGGGATCAAAGCTAATTTTGTAAAGAAAGGTAACAACAACTGAATATCTGGTTTTTGAATGGATGTGCCATCTTTTCATACCTGTAGTGTGTTGTCTGAAGTGTTTTTAACACTCTGAGTAATGGTTCATTCCCCATGGTCACAAAACAATAGTCTGGGATGCTGGCTAAATGCTTCATTAATTTTATTCAGTAACTAGTACAGAGCAGTCTGCTTAGTATTTTAATCTGTATTCAAAACTGAAACTTGTAAGTGCTATGTTTATTGACTCAGTGCATCTGCAAACTGTCTGAGATTTTTTCTTTTTAAATCTAGACGTTACGCCTTGAAAACTAATTGGGTATGGTTTTTATTGGCTTTGTCCATGACTGTGTTCAGTATTGGATTTCAGTTATTAGTCTAGTTGTTGTTAATATGGTCAATTAACAGTGGGCTGAATTGGATGTAGAAATAGCATCTGATTATTCATGAGTCCAGTCTCCCTTACCATGAAAATGCTTTGTGACTAGCAAATCATGGCAAAAAGCTACAAGTGTTGTTGTCAGTTATATTAACATGTAATCTAGCACAAGCAGTTCTTTATATACTACCTGGAGGAACCCCCTGTCCCCCAAGATTCTGTGCAAAGGATTACATCTTGGAGTTGCAATTTTTCAGAGAAATCCAGGGCAATTAGGCATATACCTTCCATTAAAATTAACGGAATGTGTGGCAAGATACTCTGGGCTGCTCTGAAAATCTCTCATAGAGCTATAAAATACTACTAACCACTAGAAATTATTCAATTGGGGTTTTTTCCACCTTCTGTGATGATTGCCTTTAGACTCTATATCCTGGGTGCATATAGAGGATTTTAATTAAATCCTATCTCTGAGATTTATTGCTATATGCAGTACTATATTTGGGGCTCTTCTTTTCTGGTTATGGATATTGTTTCTGGTCGCCCTCTTGGGTACTCTGCTCAGCTGAGCTTTGGCCAAACTATGGAAGCCTTTTATGCTGCTATAGAGGGTAAGACAGAGGATATCCATTCAGGTAGAGAGTTCGTTTACATTTTAAATTTTGCCTGTTCAATCTCTAGTCTGGCTGTAAAATATTTAAACTGTTTCTTAATATCTTTCTGCTGGATCATTAAAGAGCATATCTCATAATCTTGCATCAGAAATCTGAAGGGCATGACATTTTAGACCACTGCTGAGTGCACATAACATAGGGCCAAACTCAGAGGAGTTGTAAATGGTCATTTATTTTTATTATCTTCTCTCTTCTGCACTTTGAATTATCTTCCCTGCTAAAAGTCTGACTTGCTACCCTTCTTTTGTATGATCTTTATCCTATTTTATGTCCTGTCACAACTGCCATATATATATGACATGAAATTTCATCCTTAGTTTTGCCCCAGCTGCATTCATTATTAATGTTCCTGTCTCAAGGTTCTGATCACCACTGCAGCACCCCCTTGTGGTGGCATGTGAGGAATAACTCCACCCAGTCTAATGCTCCCTTCCTTTTCTCTCATGCTCCAGGAATTGCAGTGCTTCTTCTTCATGGCTCGGCCCTACAGCCAGGTCACTATGGGGTTTCCCCTTTCCAGAGTATCAAAGTTTCACTGGACTGGCTATCGTTCTCAACAGTTCTCCAATTCAAGGCTATGCCACTTCCCCAGTAACTAGTAGGGGAATCTTGGCCGCCCACTACTCTGGATTCCAGTACAGGGACCCTACTAGTTGATGTGTGTTCCATCCCAAAACCATGCTGCTGTTTCCCTGGGATGCTTCTTATTGCACCTCTATCAGGTTTCTTTCTCCACCACTCCTCTTGGTAAGCCCTTCCCACAGGGCTAGGATCCTAGTACTTCTACTTTCTCCCTGAGTTTCCTCCTTTTCCCTCTCTAAACTCAGAGAGTGACACAGGCATCCACGCTGAAGCCTCCTTCTGCCTTACCTTCTGGGCCTTATACCAGCTCCATCTGCTCCTGTCTAGCTGGGCTCCACCCTCAGTCAGTGCTTGCCTGTCAAACCTAGCTCTCCCTCAGGTGTGGCCTATCAGGTTACTTAACCCATTCTGAGTCGCATGAACCCTTTCCGGGGTGAATTCCATCAATGTTCCCAAATGGCTTCAAAAGCCGGTTGTTGAGTTTTTTTAAATGTATAACATCAATTATGTCACTTCTGAATTTGGCCCATAGTCCTGTCCAAATTCTATCAGTTTTGAATGTTCCTAGCCTTTAAATACACACAAGCAAGGTTATTTCACTTGTTAGTTGGACTTGGTTTTTGTCCTTGGCTTGCTACAGTAATTCTCAGCAGCAGCAATGAGGAACGGAAGGTTCTAAGATTCCAAACCAGTTTTCAGTAGACATATATTTTTGAAATAGGTCTTTGCTGAGAAAATAAAAATTGATCCTTAACAATTTTATGACCCTGTTCATCCCTTGTTTCAATCTCCTCTGGTACAAAGATGGGAAAAAATGAAATTTGCCATAAAACAAGCTACCCACTCTTACTCAGGCATGTTAGCTTCTGGAGGCCCATGCAATTGGTTAATGACCAGCAACACTGAGTCTTAAACAATCAGCATTTGAACTTTATGCCCTACTAAAGACACTACATAAGCATCTTTTGTCAGCAGAGGAAACTGAAGAGGAAGAATATACCTAAAGAGGACTTGGAATGAATCAGTTTGTAGCTGGTCTAAGGACAGTTCTATGCATACATAGTTATGTGCCAAATAAATACTCTGTTTTCCCACATTCAGGCAAGTTACTCTGTTAATGAGCAAGGAGCAGAATGAGAAAAGATGCTTTTTGTTTTAAAATAAGTTCTGATTCTTTTTTGTTTTTTAAAAAGGGGTGGGAGGAGGAGTGAGGAGCCACAGAACAAGTCTGCATGTGGTATAACATGAGGAAACAGTGACATCAAATATTATTCACATAAAAAAATGGCCTTTTACAGCCATCTGGCTTTTGCACTTATCAACTTTTAGCATCCCAAAACCTATTTCTCTACATGCTAATATTCATCATGCACATGATCCTGGAAACTACTGGCTGCCCAGGAGTTAACAATAAATGTATGAATGAAATAGTGGTCTAAAATTGTACGGAAAGAAAAGCAAGCAAAGCCACTATTTACAAAATGCCCTTCTAAGTAATGAAGACAGCATTTTGACCCACATGAAAAAACGGTAATTTACTGAAAGACATTAATATAATTATTACTAACGGTGTGAGCTACTTGTGACTTTTTTGTTTTAAAATTACAGTGGTTGGACTTTGTACTTCTGACAGAAACCCATTAACTATCAGGAGAAACCTGGTTTTATTAAGAGTTCAATTAAATCCTCCACAAAAAGATTATCTCATTAAATTGGGAAGGACACACTCCGAATTATTTTTTAACTGCAGGTAGCTGACTCTGAATAAATATTATCCAACAATATATTAATGGATGTCTTTTTCTCTCATGTTACTATAAAAGATGCAACACTCTGCAGTTACGAAATCATATATTTTATGTGCTGGACTACGATAAAATTTAAAGCATGAGTCAGAAGATAATCCCAGAATAAAATGTAGTATTACAAATTATTCTTTAGATATTTTTAGTAAGGTGTATAGTATTCAGAGCTGTGAAAAATTCATCTTAATTTGTTTGCAAACCTTTTGGCTTTATTTTCAGTTTATCTCAGTTCATTTCCTCTTCCCTCCTCCAAAAAAAAAAGTCCCTGAATTTTAGTTTAATTTTGGACTTGAACCCGACAAAACTTAGATCAAACATATTTTATACTAAACTTTTAGAAACTGACAAGTTTTGCTTGATTTTCTGCTGATAGTATAACCTTCTTCCCTCCTCTTCAGACCCTTCCCCCTTCATCGAGGAGCAGCTGTTCTAATGAATGGAAATGGGTCTGGGAGTTAGGAGATCTGAATGCTATTCCTTGTTCTGCCACTGACTCACTATGTGATCTTGGACAAGTCATTTGATTTTCTGTGCCTTGGTTTTACCCATCTGTAAAGGATAATACTTCTCCACTATTACAAAGTATTTTGAGATCTAGGGATATGAATGAGAAATCTCCTCCTCCTCCCCTTACGCTGTAGTAGTACTTTACTCCAAAAGTTATCCCATTGAAATCAGTAGGTTTGCTGATGGAGTAAATACTGCTCAGTATTAGTGCCAGGTCCAGTCACCCTTACTTTGTAATTATTTATTTACCTTTTCCATCTTCTGGAAGAAGCAGTGGGAGGCCAGTGACTTCTCACCTCTGACACTGGGTAGCAGGGAAGGGGAACTTTTGGAAGAGGAAATTATATCTACTCCTATATCTATATATAGGAAATTATATCTATATCCTGCTCTCCTCCTCCCCAAATACTCAAGAAGGATCTTCTCCCCCATAGATTTTGCAACAACAGCACTCAAAAGTCCCCTTTCTACTCCTGCTTAACCTTACTCTGAGGCTGAAAACAGCACACTTTGTCTCCACGCTGTTATCATTATATCAACTCTCATTGTCCTAAACTATTCAAATTGGGGAGTTGGAGGTGGGTCTTTCCCTCCACCTATAACTTTCACAACAATTGGAGGCTGTTTCTCAAGACCCTGTTTTTTCTATTGCTTTTCACGGAATGAAGCAGTGTGCTTGCTCTGCCAGTCTTGACTGAAATGCTTTTGATTTAGAGAGACAGTAAAAATTCTGCTGACATAAATTCTCTTTGGCCTTAACATCTGAAGTGTTTGCAGATGCAAGACTTGGGCCTGTTCTGCCTCCCACTTAACCATGAGATGATTTGATGTCTGCAGAGCCATCACTATTTTTCTTTTCACTGCATCCTTTCTACTTCCTACTATTCCTTCACCCCATTTTCTCCACTTTAATGTAACTCGATCTAGGTGGTTTTACCACAAAATAGAGTCGTAGAGAACACTGACAGCCATTACAAGCACTCAGGCTGATCAAGAGAGTAAAATTTTAACCCGTCCCAGAGCAGAATGACCACATATCATGCTTAGAACTAAAAACATGTTTGTATGAAACAAATTATAGAAAACAGTGTTCTACAATGTACATTGGCACCTCAGGAAAAAGGGAAGATGATAGGCTGGCATCACTACAGGCATGTCTGTTAGTTTCGAGTGGCTTGCTTGAAAAATATATCTATCTTGTGCATTTTCTGGTTTCCTGGTGTTTACGAGGGATATGGGCATGTTGTTTACTGTGTTTTGAACTTTAATGTTCTTAACAGATAACATGTTCTCAAACTACTGATGGCAGCAGGTGCCTGCAACCTTAACTTGACTTTATCAAAGGGTGTGTGAGCGTGTAGGTGTGTGTTGCACTTATTATCAATTATTTCTGTTCGCATGAGGTTCTGGTGCCTTTGACTGTTGCAACACAGCAATTCTTGAAAGTGAAAATCAATGAGCATTGAAATATAAATAGTCCATTGGTAGGTTTCCTTTCCATCACTGCACCTGTTTGCCCTAATTGACCCCTCTTTATTGTCGGTGAAAAAATTTAATTGCAGTTCTCCATTGATTTTGCCTCACCTTGATAGTGTAAACTCACCAGCTTTGCATTCAGTGACAAGAAAGAGGGCAAAAGAAAGCTTATTATAATGATCATGTTAGCTAACCAGTATGAATATCACCAAGTAGAGTGTGTCTGTCAGAAACACAGAGAGCTATGTTGTGCAATACACTTAGCATATCAAACATGTTCAAATAAAGCTCCATCATCTTAAGAGTAAGAGATTAATATTTTTCTAAGACAGTGTGTTACTTTGTGAGCAGTCTGAATGGTTTTAGACTACAAATACTCTGCTTGATTGAACTAAGGAGTTTTGAAAGTGTTTTAAATTTGTCTCACATAAAGACAGAATATGTATTTACATGTATGTGCCTGTATATAAATGATAAACATATTTAAATTTAACCACAGTTTTATGAAGCCTTCAAAAGATAATGTATACATCGGGAGTTAGAAGTACAATTGTGTTTTAGTGACCAGCTGCCTATGGATGTCATTTGTGTTCCATACAAAAAAATTGTGGTGCAATATTTGCTTGTGAGCCTGCAAGGAAACTGCTTGGAAAACTCTGCATCTTAATAATTTTGGATTGGTGTGACAGCAGACGATATTCCTTGAAAGTTCATGCACTCAGCACTGGGGCTTAATAAAACGCAAAGACTGTAATATTCCTGCAATATGCAATTTGTATGGAATGTTAACTTGCAATGGGGGCCAAAGAACAGAAAATTTAGAAATCTGGCAGTAGGTTTGAGTTTTGTTTAAGAAAATTGGTGCAGTGCTTAAAGAACGATTCAGATGTTTTTTATTATTAACAATAGATGTGCTTTCTGAAGTAAAATGAAATTAGTGGGTATATTTTCCACAGATTTTAAAAGCTATTGCACATTTGTTTGCTGAAGCCTGCTTTCTATGAGCCTTGTTTGTAATACAGTTTAAGGCATTAACTTATTTCCCTAATTCAGTCAACCTTCATTTTCAATGAAAGAAACAATTTTTCAGACGATGGATAACATTCTTCCTGCATCATTATGTCTCTTAATAAAAGAAGCTCATGTTCGCTATTATTACTTTTAAAACTATTTAGCTGAGGACCCATGCTTTACTTTTAATACACAGCACTGAGATAATTTTGTGGTAAAACCAAAACTAAGTTTATTAATAAAGAACAGAGATTTAAATGATAGTAAACTAGGATAGTAGAAGCAGAAAATGGTTACAAATAAAGCAAAAATAAAACATGCTTTCTAGTATCTAAAATTTAACAGATTTACAATCCTGGCCTCAGAGAATTTCTCAGTTAGTTCTCAACATCCTCAATCCACATGGCTGGGGGAGGATCCACTTTTCACAGATTCAAAGAGCACTGGCCCTTTTGTCTCTTAAGTGATGGGTCCCTGCAATATCTTTTCTCCCCTCTTCTTATTGTTCCAAAAACCTTTGAAATAGATATTTTTTTTTCAAAGTAACTTCAGACAAAGGTAGTCTCCCCTGATATTTGTTCCTTTGATGCAGGTTCCAGATCCTTTTTCCATCCTCTTGTTAATTAGCTCTTTCTATTGGTTTGTTCACTTTGTTTACCTTAAACGGAAATATATTTTTTTATTGGTTTTGGCTTACAAAGCTTAAACCAGGCAGTCTGGCAAATCCACATACCTTTTGTCTAGGAGAAACCTGTTTATCCACTCTACTTAGATTGCTTGGACTTAGCATATTTTACGCAGATATTTCCAACACATATACATAACTCATGACACACTAACTGTCCACGCATCAAGCAGTATTATTAATGACCAGAGAGTCACCAGTTTTCATTTAATTCCTTACATGATACTTTTTTTGGATAAATATTATGACATCAGTGTGTTAGATGTAGTGAGTTTGTATCTGGTAACAGCTGTGTTTACAGAATAGTGAGTCCTTTGCCATTTGACATTCAGGGTCACAGGCACGTATTTGTAGTATTTGACTATTAATTGAATATTTTTCAGCACTTGCTAGATTTGAGGGAAAGGGAATCCTGGTAGGTTTTGCCAGAATGTTCTATAGATTTGTAGACCCTCCTTAGATCCCCTGACTGGTTTCAACAGAGTGGGATCTCCTAACGAGTTAGTAAGTACTAATATAGAAACACTCTGAATCTTAAGATAGTGTTTCTTCTGTTGCCGACACAATACTTTGATAATATGACAACAATCCTTTTTGTTCCTGAACTCAATTCTGCTTTTTACAACATACTTATTGATTGGCAATTAAGGTTGGTTTGTTTGGAAAACATTTTACAGAAATATCATTGATGTCCTACAGAATGTTAAAATGAGTTTTAATCTAGTAGAATTGTTACTATTTTTAATTATCATTTCCACAGTGTCAAAAAGCTGATATACATACACAGAGAGAGAGAGAGAGAGAGAAAGATAAAAAACATATAGTTGATTGCTTCTAATGAAGGGTTTCTGTTTGGAGATTTTATTTTTTGCAGTGAGGTGAACTTTTTTTAATAGACAAAAGTTGTAAGCTACACTTGGAAAGTTCTCTTTCTGCATTCTTTGATTGAAAACCACAAATATAATAAAAAACTGGAAGTCAATGGAAGCTTTGATGAAGACATCAGGGTGGGCCCAGAACTATCAGGGAAAGTTGGTGAGGCACATGTCTAACAAAACATTGCGCTTTCAGCTCACTTCCAGGATCTCTGTTAGAATTTCATGAACATGCATGTACAGTAATAGAGAGTGATCATTGTTTGCTCACTAGAGTCAGTAAGCAAATCACAGCATTCTTTTGCTATTAGGCATATTGTGCAGTGACATAACTGGCTGTTTAAGGATAGAAAACTAGCTGTGAGGTAACCTGGACAATAAACTAACCCTCAGATAGAGAATCCTAATACAAGAACGTTTTGCAGATGTTTAGTCCTCATACAAAACTGTAAAAGTAAGTTCATTATTTAGCCTAGAACAATGGGCCCTTGACCCTGTTTGGAGATCTGAGTGATACTGTGATATAAGTAAAGAGTTTGAAATAATAACAATAAGAAATATGGTGCTATGTCTTCTCTGTGTGCCTGAAGAATAGCATTCCAGCGCTGGTGAGGAAAAAAAACCCTCCCTTACTATACAGACCCCCAACTATGTTGAGTGTAGATCTCAAACAGAAACTAAATTGTGTCGTTTTGATGAGTTGTGCTCACAGCACAAGTGCATAACTTTGATATGGGAGAGCTTCACTAGGAGCTACATACTGTTTCTTAAAAGAAAGTGAGTGAGAGAAAAGGAGTTATAGTCCAGCTATGATCGTATTTTGAATATGCCAAGTATGCATAGTGCCTCTTTAATGGTAAAAGGGGATATTTTCAACTACACAAAGGAAAGTTAGGCACCCACTTCATCTGAATTTCAGTGGGACCTCAAATGTTATATTAATGCCTGCAGATGAGAAATTATTACAAGATAGTAACTACCATGCTTTTAAACCTTTTATCTGAATAAAGCACATCGTAAAGGGAGCTAAATGTATCTTAAAAAAGAGCTTTGTAAAGCAGGCACTGTGGAGGGAATGCGGAATAATGTTTGCTGCATCATGCCTATTGATCTAATAGTGACATAGTGTTATCTTGCTAGCCCTATCATGTCCCCTAAGGGCAGTCGTAAGTTATGGCTCAAGCCATGGTAAAAGTTGATTAGTGGTTTTGCCAGCTTTCTGAATGGAAAATATTTTTATTCATTTTTTTCTCTATTCTTGCCATATCCACCAATTATAAACGGGTTGGTCGCCTTTGCCAAAATATGATGCCTGACATAGCCCAAAAGTAATGGCCTCTGATTCCCCTCAGAAATCCTATATGAATAGAATACGTGGCAGCTTTTTCCTTCTACAGCTATACATTTTAGAAATGTAGCTGAGGAACTTCTGAGAAGGAAACAGAGTGAGTTTGTTCCTTATTTTATTAGGCTTTGCTATTCCTCTCTCAATTTGGGTGAGTTGGTTTTTTTTTTTAAAGCTATCCGGGATGGGGATGTGGAATCTTCAGTATATTTCACAAGCATCTTCTCAGGTTCATAGATTTTGCTGTAGACATAAGAATCTGAGACTTGGTCTACACTATCCACTTATGTCGGTATCACTATGTCGGAAAAGCCACACCCCTGAGCAACACAGTTACACCAACCTAACCTCCAGTGTAGAGAGCGATATATCGACGTGAGGGCTTCTCCCATCGACATAGCTACCACTCCTTGGTGTGCCAAGAGGAAAGCTCTCCCATCAGTGAAGGTAGCGTCTTCGCTAAGTACTACAAGTGTCACAGCTGCACCATTGCAGCACTGTAAGTGTAGACAAGCCTAAAGCAATTCACTTTATAGCAGAGGAGGGGGTCGGAAGTTCCTCCATTCCCAAAGAATTGCTAGTGCTGTCATTTGTTTTCCAGCCTCAATCCGTTCTATGAGCCTCCCATCTAGTTCTCTTCATGTGCTCCTCCCATAACGGAGTGGGAAAGCATGAGCTGTAGGTGTAGCCCCTTCTGGTTCCAGACCTCTTCAAGTTCTGGATCCCTCTTGGCAGTGGAAGCAGGTGGCAGATGCCAATAGGTGCTGCTAATTGTCCTTATCATCCCCCTCATCAGTTTTGACCCCCTATTCCATATTCCTACAACCAGGAAAGGAGACCACCTCTGAGAAAAAAGGGAGCAAGAGGGGAGGTAAAAATAGCAAGCAAACATTTCTTTCCCCCAAATGAGAATCAGAAATAATTACATTATTGTCCAAGAGTCTCCAAAATTTGAAAAGTATAACTGAGGGGTGAAGGTGGGTTGAACAGCACCCCAAAAAATAACCTATCAAGTCAATTATGTTTTTCACAGTTCCTGGGACATACCTATTCAGTTCTCTAGTTCCAAACCTTAACATTCAACCAAAAACTAGGACACAAATTGGATGCTGACAGGATATTTTAAAAGTATATATTAAAACTGTGAAAATGAAAAGTTCTTCAGCTCTCTTTATGATAGTCCATACAAAATACAAATCTGAATTATGTAAAATGTTGACCTTATTACTGAAATTTTGGGACATGGGCATCGTATATGATCGTAACTCATCTGTTGTCCTCTGTTCCTAAGCCACATCTTTTCAGTTTCTGCAGACAAGATTCCCTGCTAGATTTATGCTTATAATTCAGAGTTTGTTCCTGTTGTTTTGGAATAAACTGTTACTTTGATTTTTCCCCCCCCTTGGTTTTCAAGTGTCTTTTCTGAAAGCCGTTTCTGGAGATACACTTTTTGAAGCCAACCATGAATAGATGAGAATTGAATACTGTGTTTGTAAATTCACAGGAATTTTCATCAACTGCTTAATAATAATAAAAATAGAGCTTGAAGGGACAGGATTCTGCAAATTTGGGGTTTTCTCCACTTATAAACCCATTTACAATTATAAATGGGTTTATAATTGTACTCTGTTCTTCATTTCCATTTATAACAAATTGATGGAAATAGAAATATTTCTTTCTAAGCAGGTCTTACTTATCAATTTCTCTGAAATGTCCTCTTCACCATTGCAAACACATACATATACACACACGCTTGTTAACATGAAGTAGCTTTGCCTTTTCCTGTAGTCATGATGAGGGCCAGCTCCAGGCACCAGTGAAGGAAGCAGAATTCGGGAATCCGGGAATTCGGCGGCAGGTCCCTCAAGTCCCTCTTCTCCTCTTTGAGCTGCCGCCGAAAAGGAAGAGAGGGAGCGAAGGACTCGCCACCTAATTGCTGCAGAAGAATGAAGCGGTGCTATTGAGCTGCTGCCGAAGTACCGCCGATCGGCTTGTGGGTTGTTTTTGGTTTGGTTTGGTTGGTTTTTTTCCCCACTTCGCCGCTTGGGGCGGCAAAAAAGCTGGAGCGGCCCTGGTCATGATAAATCTAAGTTAAGTACATTCAGAATCTCTCAACCATGTTACATTTCAGATTTACATGCATTTTTAATTGTTAGAATTGTTCTGCTTTATTATACTAAAATGTTTCTCAGTCTGAACTGAAGAGGGCAGGTTTTCTGGCTCTAGTTCTCAGACTTGCTGCTCTTCTCTGCTCACTATATGTACACAGAGGAACACAGCCCATTTGAAACAGTTTGCTAGCTAAACCAATTACATAAATAAAATTGATCCAGAATTTTCCTTTATTGCGGATAATGACAGCTTCATTTTTTTTTTAAGACTTTACAAAGACAGCTTTTCCATCATGTTGTGTGAGGATTTAAATTTAAACTTTATTTTTGCATTGTTATAGAATGATAGTTATTATCCTTTGCTGGAAATCACTTTCAGATGAAGGTGTCTTAAGTAACACTTGAAGTTTCCTATCTCAAAACTCATGAAAATAAAATGTCACCTGGAAAGAAAAGATTACACAGTGTAATACAAAACTGGTGAAAGAGCCCTAGTCTTTATGTAGTTACGCTATTTGATGGAAGAAACTCATTTTTTTAAAAAAAAGAATTGTAGTTATGCAGTCTTTACTTCATGGCGTACAGCAATGCACAGCAAAGGAGAAAAGAGAGCATAGAAGCTGATCCTGCAGGCCTAACTCATAAGTGGTACCTCTCACTTCACAGGTACTCATGAGAGTAAGGTATGCATGATCACCATCTTTGCTATATTTTATTATTTGTTCTACGTAGGGTTGCCAACTTTCTAATGGCACAAACCCAAACACCCTTGCCTTGGCTCTGCCCCACCCCTTCCCCAGGGACCTGCTCTGCTCCACCCATTCTCTGAGGCCCTGCCTCCACTCAGTCCATCCTCCCTCCCTCTGTCACTCGCCCTCTCCCCCACACACTCACTTTCACCTGGCTGGGGCAGAGTGTTGGGGTGTGGGAGGGGGTGAGAGCTTCGGCTGGAGGTGCGGGCTCCGGGGTGGGGCCAGGTACGAGGGGTTTGGGGTGCAAGAGGGGGCTCCATGCTGGGGCAGGGGGCTGCAGTGCAGGAGGGAGTGCGGGCTCCAGCTGAGGGCATGGGCTCTGGGGTGGGACCAGGGATGAGGGGTTTGGTGTGCAGGAAGGGGCTCAGGGCTTGGGCAGGGGGCTGGGGTGTGGCAGGGGATATGGGGTGTGGGCTTTGGGAGGGAGTTTGGGCACAGGAGGGGATTCCGACCTGGGGCTGGAGGTTGGGGTGCAAAGGAGGTTTGGGGTGCAAGCTCCGGCCAGGCGGCGCTTACCTCAGGTGGCTCCCAGAAGCTGCCGACATGTCCAGCTCCTAGGTGGAGCCAATGGGAGCTACGGAGCCGGCACTCAGGGCAAGGGCAGCATGTGGAGCCTCCCTGGCCGCCCCTGCAGTTAGGAGCTGGACATCCTGGACGCTTCCAGGAATTGTGCGGAGCTAGGGCAGTTAGGGAGCCTATCTTAGCCCCGCTGTGCCGTAGACCAGACTTTTAATGGCCCAGTCAGCAGTGCTGACCGGAGCTGTCCTAAACCGGGCATCTGGCAACCCTAGTTCTACTATTGCCATTGTTGAGCAGAGACTATAATAATATAGATCACTACTACATTTCCCCCATTCTGAAGTTATTATATACTTTGAAAAAGAGAGTCTGGTTTCTTGTAACTAAAAGTAAAGAATATGTGACACTGTACTGTGACGAGTCAATGAGATATTATTGATGTTGGCATTGTTGTGGGGTTTTTAATTTGGTGGAACTTTATTACAGCTGCTGTACTATTGAATTTATATGGAGAAGTGATTTCAGCTTCTTCACAGCATGAAATAATTTTGAGGCATGATTTTCAATAGGACAGTAAGACCTTTATGCAGAAATTGATGCAAAAGCTTATGTGAATTTATTGCTTGTTAGGCACAAAAGTGTGCCCAATTATTTGGAAGCATGCACCTAGAGAAGTAGTAAATTATTTTCTATCATGTTTCTTCCTATTTTGACTCTATGTATGTATGTATGTATGTATGTATGTATAACACAGAAGTGAGAGACTTTTGTGTGAATTAACCAATCAGTTATGTTGTACTGCCTTGTTTGTTGACCTTCCATGCACGCTGCAAGGCCCACTGATATTCACATGGATTTGGGGACAGGGCAGGTAGATAGTGATAATTGGAGGAGGGAATGAGACTGTTTGAAGGAGCATGTTTTCTTATTCTGGATATTTTTGGTGCGTCCTTTAATTATCAATATTATATGTTTTGCACAAAGTGGCCATAGCAAGAGATGGGCATTTTTAAAAAATAAAATATGCATAAATACATTTTAATATATCTCAAGTCATTTCTAAAACACCAGTCCAAAAGCACTACTTTAATCATGGGGTAACCTTTTGTACAATAGATGTAGATGTATGAAAAAGTGAAAAATGGTGATGTTTTTACTCAGGATTTGTCATCAATTTCTGCTGACCTGCAGCCCACCTTCACCAATCATGTCAATGTAGATATAAATTGTAGGGTGACCAAATAGCAAGTGTGAAAAATCGGGACGGGGGTGGGGGGGTAATAGGAGCCCATATAAAAAAAGCCCCAAATATTGGGACTGTCCCTATAAAATCGGGACATCTGGTCACCCTAAAAATTGTAAGCTGGCACACAGAATATAGCTGGTGAACAATAGAATATAATACAGCATTTTTATTATTAAGGTAAATACTTTAAAATTGTGTGTGCTTAACACTAATTGAACTGATGATGTAACAAACTGCTATTTTAATTTCTCCTAGTTTGTGGGGACATCCATGGACAATTCTTCGATTTGATGAAGCTGTTTGAAGTAGGAGGTTCTCCTGCCAATACACGGTACCTCTTCTTGGGGGACTATGTGGACAGAGGGTACTTCAGTATTGAAGTAAGTTTGCTATTTCTCTTTTTGAATTCAAGGCTACTTGCACTGTGATTTTAATAGTACTCGGACAAATGCATGGCTGTCTGAGAGCTTAATAGAAATCACTATGAACGGCAAACATGGGGACAGAATTTGTTTCAGTTAAAATGTCACTGTATTAGGGTGGAAAGATAAGTGTTTTTTTCATAAAAAGTCCTTTATTAGTTTAAAAATACATTTTCAAATAAACCAATTTGAAATTATAACAATCTATGTTAAGGCCTATATTTACCATAATCTGTTAAAACAGTGTAAAATTGAATTTAAAAAAAATTAAGCAATCATGTGTGCTGCTGAAGTTATAAAGAAAATCAAACCACTGAACTGGTGGAAGTCACTGGCTAACCACCTTAAACCAGAATTTGTTGAAGCGCTAATCCAGCATTTGACAGCGGTAGTCTTTTCTGCAGGTGCAAAGGGAATATTTTCTTCATTTGTTGATTCAGATAAATTAGTTCAATGACTAGTTCATTCAAAGTTAGGAAACTGGGAGCTAAAAACGCAGGAATACTTGTTTTTCTGTTCCACTCTATGAATAAACAGTAGGTGTGAGGAGATGAGATCTGCTAGTTCTAAAATTTTGAAAGACCTAGTGACCAGAAATGACCAGATCAATTTACCAACTACAGTTTATTATTGTTGTTATTTATTCATTCATTCACTTATTTATTTACTTGTATTATTGTAGTGCCTAGGAGCCTTGGTCATGGCCCAGATATGTTTTTTAATCATTTAGTTTTAAATATAATATATGTTTAGAAAAAAATTTTATCTTATGTATCCAGCACATTTTACGGTAGTTTATTTAATTAATAACGCAGATTTTAAAATGCTGTTTTGTGCATTTTGAGTTCCAATTTGCATCCAAACTGAGCTTTAAAGAAATCACAAGAAAAAAATTAATCATTTAGTGAATAAGAAGTGCATCATTCACCATGTTCTAACACAATAAAATATTTAAAAGTTAAGTATAAATATATTAAGCTATAAAATTGCTTAAATAATTGTATATAGATGTAATGTATCCTCCTGGTTAGCAAAAAAGAAGTATAAAATATAGCGTAAAGGCTATATTTATTGGGCAAATCAAAATGTTTTAGGACTATTTAAGCAATAAGAATCAACCTTTCTTTAGGAAAATAACTAAAAATTTCAAAACAAAATTAAAACTTATGATGTAAATCAAGGTGTCCTGCTTGCTGATTTAAATCATGATTAAAATAGTTTAATTAAATCAATCCACCCAGCACTTCATGTTTTAAAATGCATTTCACTCTTCATTTATCTAAATTTCACCTATCTGAATTTCAAATTATTTTTGTTTTATTACGTTTATTATCTATCAGCCAACTGAGAATGAGGCTCCTTTGTGCTAGGTGCTGTACAAACGTAGAATAAGAGACAATCCCTACCCTGAATAGCTGACAATCCAAATAGACAGGACACAAAGGGGTTGGCAAAGAGATATAACAAACAAGCAGAGTGAACAGAGTGATGGTTTGCAAATGTTATGTTAGTTCCATGATTTATTTTAACTTTTTTAATGGTTTATTTAAATCCTTTGGGTGAGGTTTGGTAAAGTGCTGTGGAGGGGGGAGGAGGGGAAATTAGCTAAATGGAAAGACAAAGGAAGGGAAGGGAGGAGTGGGAGGCATTGGAGTCAGGCAATCAGCACGGGGGAGGGAAAGTTACGATAAAATTTTGGAGAGTTCTGAACTACAAGCCTTTTAATGGGCAGCCTAGAGCACTGACCCTGCAATTGTTCCCATGCAGAAGGACCCTTGCTCCTCCATAGAGCGCCATTGAAGACAATGGTATTTTGTGCAGATACAAGGGTCCATCCTCCTGCACCCAGTTGTAGAATGAGGGTGTGCTATTAGACAAGTCAGCAGAGTGATTATTTTTTCAAATTGGCAAATGCTTATCTGAATTCAAAACTGGCAAATTTAATCTAATCCAAATTCAGATCAGATGCAGTCACCATGAAATAACTGGTTATTCAAAATGACAGTAACTTTGGACATATGAATTAGATACCCCTTCACCAAAAGTTCAGACCCCTATCATTTGAATTAAAGGAGACTCTCCTTTATCTGTTATTACTAGTAGTATAGGCCCTATGATGCACAGTTCAGCAGTTCTGATTCCATTGGTTAGAAGGGAGCAGTACACACACAAACACTGGCCAGTTCATTATAATATGATTACACAGAAGCCTCGTGTGCCATTTCATCCAATGCACAGCACTATTTCACGTGTTTTCAGTACGTAGTCCCTGCAACAATAGACTGTTACCTTCTAAAATTTTGGAAGTATACTGTCACAAAGAGCTAAAGCATTTGCAGAGAATGTATGCAAAGCTGGCTTGTTTATTTGCTCTCTAGTTTACGTATTTATTGTATGATTTATTTGAGGGGGCTCTTTTTTTGATTCTGTAAAAATAGTTTGCATTATTAGTCCATCTTAAAATTTATTTTAGTAATAAAATCCTTGAATCATAGGGCATTTTGTAAATAAAAATGTATTATCCAAAACTTAATACCATAATATTCTAAACATCTACTACAAAAACCACTTCTTTACTGCATACACCATCAATATAGCAGTCTGTCACCTTGAATCATGTTTGCTTAGTTAATATATCCTAGACACTTGGGCTGAGCCTAAATTCCTCACTGTTTGGTAGCTGAACATTTTATTTACAGTTGCATGCAATTTTAGCTGTAACAATTAGAATAAATGTGTTTGTCTTACATTTCAACTGTTTACATTACAACTGTGTGACATAACCAGAAACCCCCCAAGTTTCAAGACAAGAATGATTCTTAAATAAATATGAAAGAGATGATTAAAAAAACTTCTGACTTCACTAAGCTGTCAGCCAATCAGCGAATGTACATTTTGTAAAATCCTATTCTACATTGTGTTTCCATCCCAATGTGCCACTTATCCACCCATATAGGGCGCTACCATGAACACACAGAAAATATGTGAACTGGCACTTACATGGTTCAGAAATTACTCTTTGTCTTATATTTTTAAGCCTTAAAAATAGATGTTTCATCCTTAAAAAAGTAATATATTTTTTTTCTGGTCACCTGACTGACTCCATGCGCCTGTCACTTTTATTAGGGACCAGCTTTTGTTTTAAAGCCACATTTCTGAATCACAAGCATCTTTTGATTCAGGGCAGTTCAGTCAGGAGTAAACACTGCAGATTCTCCGCTCTCACCTTTCAGTAAGTGGCTGACAAGGAAGGGAAAGTGGTTCACAGGAATAATGTTGTATTGGGCGACCTTGAGGCAGGGAGCTGGACTTGGTGGTAGAAAGATGATCCTGGGGAAAAATGAAGAAGGAACAGACTCTGACCAGCTTTAGGTCATGCTGCAAAACCTTTCTCTTTTTGAGAAAGTTTTTCTAATCTCACCAGAATGGCATTTATCCCCTTTGCTTCCCTCAAAGATGCTGTCAAATCCAAATCCAAAGATGCTGTCAAATCCACTAGCTACCTCACTTTGCCACTCTAGTAATATGGAAGGCATTCAGATACTATGGTGAAAAGTGCCAGAACAAAATTCTAAGGCAAACAGAACTGGAAAGTCACGAAGGAAAAGAAGTAATCTGGTTTCTGCTGCTTTGGCCTACCATCAGATTTATGTTAAGCGTGCTGAATTAGGTTAATAATTGGGCAGGAGCCTTATGGTAAAATACAGGTCTTGCCAGAAGTGACTTTGGTGATTCAGTAGACAGCAATCTTCACTCTGAATCTGTCCTGATCAACTTCACAACAAAAAACAGTGTGGAGTGTCGTGTCTCATCTTGTAGACGCCAAATTAACCAGTCTAGATAGCTAGTATTTTAACAGTAGCTAGTGCTAATATAGATAGGATGGATGCATAGAGAAAGGTCTAAGTCTAGACTAATGAACTGCAGCATACAGGACCCATCTTCCAGAGACAGCATCAACAGTAGCTACTATAGCAAATTTAGAAAGATATGAAAAAGAACGCTCTGGTTGCCTTACACTGTTCAAGATAAGCATCAACTCTCTTGAGGATATTATCAAGAGGATAATTTTCCTAGAATGAGCTTTAATAGAAAGTGGAGTCTGTCTAACGTGACGTAGGTTACACGGTCAGAGATCCAGTTAAGTAATGAAGACTTAAATTGCATCTGCTGTGGCAAATTTAGGACCTGTCATTTACCACAGTGCAACTGTGAGCAGGCTTAGATGTCATGATGGTAAAAATGCCTGAGCTTGTCTGTGCTACAGATCATTGCTGAGCTCTCCCCACTCCCACCAACCTCCCTTTTTATTTTGGACAGTGCAGATAAGGGGCTGTTAAGCCTTCTTGCAGCTTCCAAATAGAATAAAAAGGTGGGCCAATGTACTAATGAAATACAAATAAAACATGTCACTTTCTGCCTTCCACTGCACAACACACAGCAGTTTGAAACTGACACAATGCAGTTCAGACCTGGCTGAGTTTCTGTGGTGGGCGAAATTATCCCTGTCTGTAGGCTGCCAGGTATTCAGAATCCTTCTGGATGAAAGGTGCTATATAAATGTAAGCCATTATCATTACAAACAGAATTGGAAATTGCATAGGGTAGGAGGAAGGAATTTGAAAATGCAAAGGGAAGAGATTAAAGCACACTGCGTATCTATTAAATGTGAGTATGTAGAATAAACAAAAATAGACATTTTGTGTTGATTAAAATATAGTTGATGCTGCTTAGCACAATAAAATCTCTAGGCATATTCTAGACTGTAAGGCCAGAAGAGACTATCATGATCATCTGTTCTGACCCCCTACACATTGCAGGGCACATCCACCCACTCCTGGAGTAGGACCAATACCCTGTGGCTGAGTTACTGAAGTCCTCAAATCATGATTTAAATACTTCAAGTTAGAGTATCCACCATGTACTCTAGTTCAAACCGGCAAGTGACCTGTGCCCCAGGCTTCAGAGGATGGCAGAGACCCTGTTTGTTTGTTTTTTCACCTATCTGACTTGGGAGCAAATTCCTCCCTGACCCCAAATATGGTGATCAGTTAGACCTTGAGCATGTGGTATACGCACCAACCGGACACCTCAGAAAGAATTCTCTGTAGTAACTCAGCTCTCCCCCTCTATGTCCCATACCCCTCTGTTCGAGATATTTGCTAATAGCAGTCATGGACAGGCCGTAGGCTATTGTAGGCAATTTCATCATACCATCCCCTCCATAAACTTATCAAGCTCAGTCTTAAAGCAACTTAAGTCTGTTGACCTCGATACTCTCCTTGGAAGCCTGTTCCAGAACATCACTCCTTCGATGGTTAGAAACCCTCATGTAATTTCAAGCCTAAACTTATTGATGGCCAGTTTATATCCACTTGTTCTTGTGCCAACATTGGCCCTTAACGTAAATAACTCCTTTCCCTCCCTGGTGTTTATCCCTCTGATCTAACAATAGAAAGCATTCAATCTCCTCCACCTTCATTTTGTTAGGCTAAACAAACCAAGCTCCTTAAGTTTCCTCTCATAAGGTAGGTTCTCCATTTCTCTCATCCTAGTAGACCACCGTCTGAACTTGGTTCAGGATGAATTCTTTTTTCTCACACACGGGAGACCAGGGTTGCGCACAGTATTCCAGATTAGGTCTCATCGATGCCTTTATAATGGCAATAACGCTTCCCTATCTGTACTGGAAATACTTACCTAATGCATCCTAGAATTAGCTTTTTTAACGGCCACATCACATTGGTGGCTCATAATCATCTTGTGATCGACCAGTACAGTGAGGTTTTTCTCCTCCTCTCACTTCCAACTGGTACCTGGGTTTATAGCAAAAAGTCTTGTTGTTAATCCCTAAGTGCATGACTTTGCCCTTTTAAATTTCATCCCATTTCTATTACTTCCGTTTTCAAGGTTGTCCAAGTCTTCTTGTATGATATGCCAGTCCTCCTCCATATTGACCATATCTCCCAACTTTTGTCATCTACAAATCTTATTAGAACACTCCTTTTTTTTGTTCCATGGTCATTAATGAAAATGCAAAATAAAATCCGTCCCAAGACCAATCCTTAAGGAACTCCACTAGTAACCTCCCTCCAGCCTGATAGTTTGCCTTTCATCATGACCTTTTATAATCTCCCCTTTAAACCAGTTCCTCACCCACCTTTCAATTCTCATATTAATCCCATCTTCTCCAATTTAACTAATAATGTCCCATGTGGGACTGTACCAAATACTTAACTGATTTTCTAGATCTTATCTACCTGGATTTCAGTAATCTTATCTACCTGGATTTCAGGATTTCTTCTCAAAGAAAGCGATCAGGTTAGTCTGGCATGATATACCTTTTGTGAAACCATGTTGTTTTTTTGTCCCAATTAGTCTTTACTTCTATGTCCTTAACTACTCTCACTTTCAACATTTGTTCAAGACCTTTCATACAATTGAGGTCAAACTTGCTGGTCACTTTTTTTTCTTAAATATAGGTGCAATTCTCCAGTTATAGGATATGACCAGTGAGTTTATGGATTCATTAAAAATCCTTGGTATTGTTTGGAATTTCATGTGCCAATTCCTTTAATATTCTTGGATGGAGATTATCTGGGCCCTCCAACTTGGTCCCATTAAGCTGCTTGAGTTTGGCTTCCTCCTTGGATAAATATTAATAAACAATTAAAATTTGTTTTACTATCCAGCTATTGCAATATATATAATATGCTTTTTTCAATCTAGATTTCCTCCTATCTTCTGCACTTGCAATGTTTTCAGGAGAAATGGTTATTTTGAAGTGAATGGAGCTTGCAGGGATGAGAGAATGAGTTTAAAAACTAACCTAGGAGAGGAAATGCCCAGCGAATAAGAGTTATTGTATAGGTGTCAAATTGTTGCTGCTTCCTACAATAATAATAATAATAATAACTACTACTATTTATTAATCTTCTATTTCAGTAGAACGTAAAGGCTTCAACCAAATTAGGGCCCCATTATGCTAGATATTGTAAAGATGTATATTAAATTGAGTCCCTACCCCACAGAGTTTACAGCCAAGAGGCCCCAGTCTTCCAAAGACATACACACATGCTTAACTTCAGGCACGTTGGTATTTCTTTTGACATTAGTGAGCATGTTCACGTGTGCAAAATTAAGCACAGTTAAGATTTTGCAGGATCAAGGCCTAAAAGACAAGTTATCATAGGCGGATGAAACGAACGAGCGTGCTTATTTTCTAGATAGAATGATACAAGGCATAGTCTCTTGTGACTGACTGAGACTTTCTCCACCAATTATCTATCTTTTCTTTTCCCTTGGTTGTTCCTTAGTGCTTCTTTACGTAGAATAACAATCTTCTGCAAATTAGAACATCTGATTAGGTAAACTCATTTCCTAGACTCTAACTACTCATAACATTTCCATGTTTGTGGAACATTTCAGGTTTTTAACAGTGCAGTATAGAGCTCTCAATTTGCCCTTTCAAGCAAAGTCAGTCCAGTCATGAATAAAACTGACCCAAATGAATAACACAGGCCAGTACTTTTAAATCCAAAGAATAGTGTTGACATGAGTGACTCTGCACTAACAGTACCTAGGGCCAGGAAACAGGTCAAAAGTTTTGATATCGATCTGAAAACTCTTAATTCTCTTAAATCATCCAGAAGGTCAAATCCCTAGTAGCCTATGCCATATCATATGTATATATATTTATATGGTGCTTTTCACCAAACTCTTAGGGGGAAAAAACCCTGACAACTATAATGTACGCAAAATTTAATGCAGTAATATTGTATACTTATTTAAATGAAATTTTATAATTGCCCATCCTTGCTCTCACTCAGAAATATATAGAGGCTTAAATCTTTCATCAAATTTCATTAGAGAAATTTTAAGCATTTTTGACAGGTTTGGCAAAACAGTTCAGACAAAATAAAAATTGTCTCAAACTTCAAAACAAACAAAATGAGTATTTGAGGGTCATAAATTTACATACTTCTGCTTTTGCTGGTATATCATCTGGAAACAGTCTCTGAAATTGCAGAAGAAACTGGCCCTTGGTATTCCCAGCGTGAACCAAGTAGTTTTGGAAATCTTGGGGAAGAGCCTGATCTTCAGAAATTTCCACTCTGACTTCCAGACCAAAATTGGTTTAGAGAAGCATCTGAAATTTTAAATCCTTATGTGAAATCAGCCTTTTAAAAATTATTTATCAACAGCTTCCAAGAAATAAGTTGCATACAAGTAAATACTGTTGTCAAGTACATTCTGGGTAAATACGTTTTGTTTTTTTTAACTGAATGCTGAAAAAAGATTTTTATTATCTCCCAAATCCCCCCCACCCACTTTCCAGTGCCGTGTGGGGGAAGTAAGTGCCTTTAACCTTTCCTGGTAGCCTGAATTCTCTAATCTGTTTTCCAGTAAACAGCTTAGTTCTCAATAAATATTTTTGGGCTGGGAGATGAGATTTCCTGTGTGAAGTGTTTATTTTTTTCTTTTTGGCAGAGTGAATAAGGCTGTTCTTGAAATACCTTAAATATCCAAGGTTCTTCTCTGCATATTGCAGAGATCTTTCCCAATGCCTATAATTCTAGTTCCCTGGGGTCTTTTTTTTTTTTTCCCACCAATTTTGGTGAAGGATCCTAGATCCAAAATGGTCTATTTTCAAATTGCACAGAAGCCCAGATTGAAACATCTCTTTATTTCAGGGCAAGTCAATGTCCTCTGTATCGCTGAACAATAGCAGACTCAATTCCGATATTCCAGGGTGGGGTATGGTAACAATGATATCACCACGCAGTGTACATTAATGAAGAAGCAACAGGCTTTCAATTAGCCTGACATCAAATGGGAGTTTTGCCTAAGCAAAGAATGCAGCTTAGCTCATCTCCAAGAAGATCTCCTCATGGAGCTTCCCCAATAATGGGAGGAGGAGGTTTGCTTTCTCCCACCCACTGACTGAGTCACAGGTGTGTCCCCAAAACTCTGAGGCTGCTCCCTTTCTCCAAGGCCCCATGCGGTCTCCACCATCTCTCAGGGCCCACACCACTCCCTGCAATGCCTGGCAGTGCAGCTCTGTTGGAGTTATGCTAGCAGAGCCTCCTGAGAAGGGGTTCTTCCCATGTGCAGAAAGTGGAAAAGGTACAGATGAAGCTCTGTTATGATTTCCAGGTAATCTCGTGGGGGCAGGTGGAAGGATGATGCAGTCCTAATACCCTGCCTGCTTTTCCTACCCCTTTCTCCTGAGCAGATTGTAAACATACAGAGAACCCTTTGTGGGCCACAGGAAAGGGAGGGAGATCATTTAATGAAGGAAGCTGACCACCCCATCATTACCATCACCCCTGTTTGCAGAATAAATCCATGTGCAGAAGCAGAGATGTCTCTGGGACAAATTGAACCTGACTGGGGGTCCTAATTGCACAAAATTGGGATTACAAAATAAAAAGGTGTCCTGATTCAAGCGAGAGAAGTTCAGACTGAAATCTAACTTCCAATTGAAGTTCCTAAAGTATTTGTTTAAAAAACTAAGTGAAGCACTTCAGAAAATGAATTGGATTATTTGTTAGCTCGCCTTGTTTTGCTTTAAAAAGAGTCTCTCTTTAAGAAATGAACTAGGGACTGCATGAGCTGAGCAGTTAGAAAGGAAAATAACTGCAGCAGCAGTATTTTGCATATGATCATTTAAAATAAAATCATATGGGAAACCAGTTAGAAGAAAGCATTTCAGTAACTAAGCCTAGAGGTGATAAAGGAGCGTGCAAGTGTCAAAACAAGATGATAAAGCAGCCTGGGAATATTCAACAGATGGTAAAAAGAAAACTTAATGTCTAAAATATGGTTCTCAAATAACACATTAAAATAAAAACTACTCGGATTCTGACCCGGGGAGTGAGTGGGGGAGAAGGATTGGCTACATTGTAGATTTCACAAGGGAAGATGAAAAATTCCACAACAGCGGCAACACAATTCTTTTGCCTTTTTAAATTGTAAATATGCCTAATGTAACCTCTGGATGCATATGCAGCAGATATAAAATGACACAAGATAAAACAGAATGAAATTCACAAAAAGGCAACTCAACACGAACTTACGTCACTAGAGAAACGCCAGTTCCTACAAGGCGCCCCCCCCCCCCCCAACCTCAGGCAGAACTTGAGTTAAGAGACAGACCCTTCTGCATGCCCCCACTCCTACACACACTCAAATCTTGGCACCATTAAAATCAATGAGAATTTTGCCATTAACGTCCGTGAGTTCAGAATTTCACCCTCTTCCTCTGTAGGACAAGAGCTGAAGTCTGGTCTCCCACAGATTTTGTATCTGTATAAATATTTCAGATAGCGGTGTGATTTTTTTTTTAAACCAGAAGAGTGATACCAGTACTACTTACAGTGCTGGCGCAGTTATGAGTCTAAAGGTACCTTATATTAATATAGTGTATTCCCCTTTCCATAACTTATAGCAGTATAAACATTTTTATACCGATATAACTGCCTCCATACTAGAGGTGTTTACCACTTTTACTGGTATACTTAAAATGGTACAACTTTTAACTTGGGCTTTGTCTACATATAAATCTAAAGTTAAGGGGCCATGCTGATAATACACTGTCCACAGTCCTTTAGAGATTAAATAAAGGATTGTTAAAAAGACGAGTGCAAGTATTGCTCACATTATTCCTTTCAATGTGCAATACCTTGCACTTATCCACAGTGACTATCATCTGCTATTGTGTTGCCCATTTATCTAGTTTTGTAAATTCCTCCGTATTACCAGCTCTCATGATTTTTATCACAAGTTAATATTTTTTAAAAGCTCGAGCTCCTGGAGTCATGTTGTTATGTGAGAATCTCAGCTTTTGTTTATAAAAGAGTTAGTTTCTAGCCCTTATGGTTATGGAGAAAAACTAGAAACCATGATCAAAAACCCAAAGGCAAATAAAAATAATCCATTTTTTTAAATTCCCCTGATGTTTAAAACAAGCTTGTGACTTTTCAGCATCTCACTCGTGAATTTTGAATGCTAGATACTGGCAATGTTGGGTCTTTCTGATGTTTCTCAAAGCCTCAAAGATAGATTTAGGAATAATCCACAACATCTAACTGTTAAATAAAAGAGGCATTAAGTAGACTGCACAGATATCAGTGATGGATGACCCTGTCAAAACTTTATTTTAAATATGATTTTTTTAATTTAAATTACTTCCGCATGATATGGCTACATTTAATAAGAACCTTGGTGAGACCACTTCACCATAGTAATAATAAACACTTAGCATTTCTATACCACCTTTCATCCAGAGAACTGGAGACACTCAGCAAACATTAAGTGAGCTTCACAGCATCCCTCTGAGGAAATCAATATTGTGATTTACATTTGGCAGACTTGTTAGCTGAGGCACAAAAACATTAAGGAATTTGCTTGAGGTCACACCCTGAGTCAGTGGCAAACAACGGGCAAAACAAAGCAGTCCTTCCATTGTGCTGCATTCTAACCAGGAGAGAACACTGCCACCCCATTGTAGCATATGGGGCTCTGAGGGAGCACGGTGGATGAGGAGTGACTAAAACAAAGGAAATGCCCAGAAGACAAAGATGCTGCTCAGGTTTTAATAAAACCTTGTCATCAACCATATTTAGACAAATCCGGCATCTTGGCAGGGGTTTAGACTAGATTACCCTTGTAGTCCCTTCTAATCCTATGATTCTGTATACAGTGTGGTCAGATCTGCCTGGTATCTGCATAGAGAAAAATCACCAGGCTTATAATTAGAATAAAATGTCTTCTTTAGAAAGAAACACAAACCTTCAATGGGGAAAGGTGGCCTTTTTAACCAAAGAATAACTAGCAGATTTCAAAAAGAAGAACAGGAGTACTTGTGGCACCTTAGAGACTAACAAATTTATTAGAGCATAAGCTTTCGTGGACTACAGCCCACTTCTTCGGATGCACTCTAAGGTGCCACAAGTACTCCTGTTCTTCTTTTTGCGGATACAGACTAACACGGCTGCTACTCTGAAACCTAGCAGATTTCAGTGATAGGAAACCTGAGTCTCACCATTTAATGACAGATTTATACTAACAAAATATAACTTAGTCACAATTACATTTACAAGAGGGGAAAGGTCAGGTTTAAATGTTGTGACATTAAAGTATGTTTCGATTCTGAAATGCAACTATGTATATGGTACTTTCTTGTTCAACAGACCTGCTTCCTGTTTGTGTCTTCAGTCCTAACTGACTACTTTGGCTAAAAGATGTTTTACTTCGGTTGCTAAGGTAGAACCAACATAGCTAAGAGGGAGTGAGCTGGCTGCTAATCAGTAAAATAGCACACTAAATTAGAATTTTGAGACACTGTGTTACACAAATGTCTCTGAGGGAATAATGTTAATATGCTGGCCTACATTTTCAACAGTGGCTTTTGTAGTCTTTGGTACCTAACTTGAGACGCCTTAAAGTAACCTGATTTTCCAAAAGTGCTAAGCACACCTGCCCTCTGAAAATCAAGCCCCTTTTAAGGTGTCTCAAGTTGGGCACTGAAAATCACTATTGGTGTGAAAATTTAAGCTTGTGGAAACCCCTGGCTTCATTACTGCAGAATTTATTATTAGTGATGATGATGCATATGATGGGGGGAAAAACAACTTGACTTTTAGCTGGTAGGTAGAAAAGCCACCTTTTCACTTTTATAAATTCAGCATGTCTCTTATAGAAAAACTGAAAGACACTAAGCATAAACTACGTGATGCAGTTTGTTGAGTTATATTTTAAATATTTCACCATTTTTTTATAAACTCAGTCTGCAAGCATATGAAAACAGTTCAGAGCTCTATTATCAGTGACCAGACTGGGAGGTCACTGCTATAAATTGTCATAAAGGACCACAGAGGAAAATCAATATAAATAATGCATATTCTTCATGCAAAACCCCGAGAGGGAGTGTATCATTTTGTAGTTAAAGGAATACTTTCAGTTTTTAATCATGTTTACAAAAAACAAAATTCCTATTTTGTCTCCTTAATAATACTGTGGACTGTTAAAACTGAAGGGAATTTTAAATAGCTAGGGTTAGATCCTCAGCTGATGTAAATCAGTTCTCCAGTTTTGCACCTTCTGGAGTCATTAACAACTCTGCAAAGTGGATAGAAAATGTTAGGAAATCAGAATGGTTGTTTTTTACATGTTCTCAACAGTCATTGTTCTTCTTAGCATACGCCCAACATGCCTCACGTGGCAGGTGACCAGGAATCTTCACTGAATTTGGTCTGCCAGTTGGATCATTAGCTTCTCTGGGCTGGGTACTAACAGGGAGTGCCATGTGAATGCTGATCCACTGTGCTGAGATGTAAATGATTACATCAGGTGCAAGGCAGTAGAGAATTAGGCCCCTTTTTTTCCACCATTCAGTTTGCATTTCATTTAGTCTGTACAGAGAAAATAGGTTTATCAAGTAGTTGTTCTCATTCACTAGCACAGTGCTACAATGTTTGGGATGCAAATAATATAGAGGAAGGTTAACTCTAAAAGTAACACTTTGACCTTAAAAAAACCCAACCTATTAGCTATTGTAAAATTTTGGTAAAAATAATATAATTTAAATGTTAGGCTTGAATTGCGTAACAGTATCAGAGAACAAAGGACTTTCCCCGATTGGATCAGGAGGTCATCTAGTCCAGTATTCTGTCTGACTGGCTATTACTAGAGGGATCAAAGGAAGATGCAAGAAACCACACCATTGGTAAATGTGAGGTAATCTGTTGCCTCAAGGAAGCCTCCCCCTAAAACTTAATAGCTAAAACCTCCATGTTCCAGGCTTAAGACAATCTTTATCTCCCTCCCAAAACTCATCTTTTTGCATCAACTGTTATAACGCTGGATATTCTGTTATCTCTCTGTGTGTATGTGTCTAATTACTTTTTGAATCTTGCAAATTTCTTGTCCTGTTTAAAAAAACATTGAAAAACCTCTTCACAGTATAGATAGATTATGGAAGAGGTCCAGAAGGCTTACACTCCTCTAGTTTTTTATTAACAAAGCATCTCTCATATGAAATAAAGTCTGTGGGCAGTGTTTGTCCCAATTTTTGAAGTATCAAAAAAGATAAGATGACTCGGCAAGAGCCATAGCCTGAGGTTAACTTCAAAAACTAGAGCTCTCTTTCTCTCACTGTAATCTAGACGTGTGTGACATTCAGCTCCTTTTCTTAGCACTGCTTGATATTTTGGGATTTAAGCAGTGTAACACACCCAAAGAGATCAAAGCGTTCAAGAACTCCTGAACACGTGATAAAGCCAAAAGATGCAGTCGTGGTCAAGCTATTCAGATAAAATTAATGTTGATCCTTTGAGATCAGACCTCTATCCTCATTTAAGTGTAATCCTCAAAGAGTCCTTACAGATGCAGAAACCTGCAGAAGGCTCCCCAGAGGTACTCTCTGTGTGGGTAGATGTGAACCCTAGGATTGCTGAGTTCTGCCTCCCCATATGCACATAACCCTCCAGGATGTCCACAGTAATTTAATACTGATTGATGTCTGACTTAATTTACCTGGTTTCTACCTCTGCACTTTGACATCCTTTCCCATTCCCGCACCCCCAAGAAGGTGGTGGTGGTAGTACTGTCCAGGGGATGAAAGGAGGCTGGGTGAGCTGAGAAGCATGCTGTGTAGATGCAGGCTCTCCAGTCTGAGGGAGTTGTTCTGTGCCAGAATTCCCAGGATCTACTGGCTCTGTAGGTAGCGTTCTCTGCTCCTTTTATTTACTGCACTCCAAACCTCCGGGAGGGAAGCAGGAAAATTTGTGTGTATAAACTCCAAGCTTCCAGACCTTTACACATACTTAGCCCTAAACTCAAGAGAAAATTCGCTTTGGTGTTTGTGTTTTATGTAACTATAGATACAGAATAAATAGCGTGTTTTACAAAGAGCATGAAAGAGTTAAATTCATTTTTAACATAGGAGGGAACAAAGTAGAAACTGAAACATTCAGAGATTAAAAAGATCATCAATAGCCTCATCCCCTTTCTCCTTATGAGCAAGAAATGTCAAATTATAAGCGAGAATGGAATCACCAAAAATGGTTCACTAAAAGCGTGAGGGTTTCAAAGTGTAAATTGAAATTCTTCAAAAACCAAACTCTCTCAAATCCCAGATCATTAACCAAATACTGTTAAAGTACAAGTGAGATTTAAAAAAAATTATAATATATACATTTGGTAGATTAAATCCAAGTCTTTTTACTGTATATGCTAAAACCTGAATTCAGGCACTTTCTTTTTCTCCTGCAACAGACATTGATCTCATTAAAACCCAAATATTACTGAATTGGGTTAACATTTTCAAATCTGTGTGCCTGTGGTTATGTACTGTTATAAAAGGGTCTAATTTTCAGTGGTGCTGAGCACCTTAATTTAAAGATTATGGCATGAGTTCACCCCAGACTTTGGAAAGCTGCCTGCCAAACCCTGTTGCCCGAGGTTCTAGAACCTGCCAGCACTGTCCACATGGTGGGTGGAGCTAGACAAACCATGGGTCTCTTAACTCTGCTTGACTGACTGACTCCAGACTTGTGCAAAACTGCCAGTGTTCACTACAAGTTTTTTGTATACAAATTTTTCAATTTCATGAATTCAGTGATTTTTCATAAGTGCTTACGAAATTGTTCCAGGACAATATTTTGTTACTTCTGTCATGAAATGCAGATTTTCCTGTGAAATGGTTTCCGTGGCAGATTTCTGTCCAACCCTCCAAGATAGATTGGTCTTATTTTCCCTGGACATGCAAGAAAATAATTCTCAGGAGCTGTGGTACACAAATGTTTGTAAAAAGAAAATGTCACTTAGCAAGAGTATACAACTACATTGAAGCCTAATAATTGCTATGAAGCTAACTTAAAGCATGAGAAACAACCTGCATAAAATATATGAACAGCTGGGTATACCTTTTGAAACAAGGCTAAAATATTTTATACCTTTGTCAATCACTGTGACTATTTTCATGTTTTTGTTTTTGTTTTACAGTGTGTGCTGTATTTGTGGGCCTTGAAAATCCTTTATCCCAAAACACTGTTTTTACTTCGTGGGAATCATGAATGTAGACATTTAACAGAGTATTTCACATTTAAACAAGAATGTAAGTGTGCTTTAAATTCACAACCTCTTCCATATTACATTGTAATTGTTTGTTACTTAGTAAGTACTCATGTAGTACTTAATGTCAATGATTTTGCATCCTTAAACCATCCTTCTCTTAAGGGGAAACCCACTGAAGGGAAAAATATAATGCAAAAATCTCTGTTTCAACATATGGCAAAATGGACAAGCGAAAGGATTGGTAATACGAAGGGGTTAAGGACTGTGTTCTTGAATCATGGGAAGTCTAAAGATACCTGGGGAAACTTCATCAAATACTGTAGATGTTGGGGAAGCCACAGTTTCTGCACTTCTGTGCTCCTTCCTTCTAGTGTGCCTACAAAACAAAAAGCTTGATTGTCTTGGTGTGTCTGCTAACATTGGTCTCTTAGTGTACAACGGTGCACCATCTCTTCCTTCAGTTTGGGGTCGGAACAAATAACACTTCTTAACATTACCTTTCCAGGTAAGCTAATGTAGATTGGAGTAGGATTGTAGTCCTCCACCAGGGATATTATGCAGTTGGGAGGGCAGGTAGTTTTGTTAGGCAACGCCTCAATTAAGATTTAATCTATGGTATGAAAAAGCTTAAGAATACCTTTAAAAGATTGTTACTTAATATAGGGCATTTCCC
The DNA here is from genome assembly GCF_013100865.1 of Trachemys scripta elegans. Taxonomy (NCBI): domain Eukaryota; kingdom Metazoa; phylum Chordata; order Testudines; family Emydidae; genus Trachemys; species Trachemys scripta. Next base: position 27,232,732 of record NC_048302.1, on the reverse strand, counting down.
CTTCTAAATTGGAAGTGTAAACATACAGTATCATGCATTTCTTGTAAGTTTTTTTTTTTTTAATGACATTCTTTCCTTTATTGTATTAAAGAATACTGGGATACTTCAAAGATTATTGTCTGTAGACCTTGATTTGCATAATGAATAACCTTTGTCTGCAGTAATATAAACTGAAGCTATTGCATGGTTCCACATTCCCACTTTAACATAAAGGATGGGAAAAAAATGTTAATTGGTTCAAATGCTCCATGGTTTACTGAGTTTAATATGCATATTGGTAAATTAACATTTTGGATTCATTGTATTAGCTCATTCATTTCACAGTGATGTTTCTGCACATAATTAATTACAAGGATGTGGGTTAAAGTTCAGATTCCTCTGCATAGAGCTGTTCTTTATGGGAAATCATTTAGTAGAGAATAATAAGTTTTCTACAGAATTTCAAAGCTTTCTATGGAATTTCTTAACAGGAATATAATTCTGTATTAAATTGGTTGGTTTAACACTTCTGTAGAAAAAAAATTCTATATTAAATTCTATAAGCTTTTAGACTAACTTCTATGGAATGCTGTTGAAGTTCTATAGAATCTTAGTAGTTTCATCTGTATTAAATTATGTAGAATTTTCCCAACAGCATGTAAAAGTAACCCAGATCTCTAGTGCCCAAAATGTGGGGGGGGACTCAGTATGCACAGTGATTTATTTTCTGTAAAATATTATTTAGGATTTTATGATACAGTTCTACTCCCATTGAAGTCCGTTGGCCCTTTCTAGTTAAGAGCAGGACCAAGCCCTTAAATTACTCTTTATTAAATTAAATTAATCTTTTTCTTTAAAATACTGAACATCGTCTTCTGATACCATCTTACTATCCAAAAGGTAAAATAAAGTATTCAGAACGAGTATATGATGCCTGCATGGATGCCTTTGACTGCCTTCCCTTGGCTGCTCTGATGAACCAACAATTCCTGTGTGTACATGGTGGCTTGTCTCCAGAGATCAACACTTTAGATGACATCAGAAAAGTAAGTCTGGGTACTGTTCAAGTCTAATAAACATTAAAACCATGTATTAACATAAAATGAGAGGGTTTTTTAATGTAGTTAATTTGTTTAAGATTTATAGGGAAAGTTATTGGTTTTTCATTGTCACTTTGCATTCAAACTAATCTTGAACACTGTCGTCCTTTTCTGGTCTTTCTAAAACAGGAAAAAAAGGAAATTTGGACCTTTATTTTATTGAGGAAGCCTCCAAAATCTTTGTTAGTAATAAAATGTAGGATTCATCTTCTTTGCTTTTTGAAAAATTAATTTAAAGTAAATAAGTTTGGAAACATAGTCGAATGTGGAGTCGTTAGATCATTCCTTTCTTTTGGAACATTTTAAGCATCCTGTTGATTATTTATTGTGGGTTGAAATAATTGAGTATTGTGAATTTATTTGGAGAAATAAAACATGTGTACATGTGTGGGTTTTTATATAACTATACTTGCGACAAACATAATAATAGATTTTATATGGCAACCAAAATAACTTCAGAGATGGGTAGTGAGCTCTTTTAAAAATCTGGCCCTCATTTATGCCTTAATGGGAGCTGAGCTATTTTGAAAATCTGGTTGCAATAGTGGGTACCTGGCATGTGAAAATCTGTTCCAGAACTTTCTTGAATTCTGGCTCTGTGTTCACTTTTGCACCCTCAGATATAAAACTGAACCTGATAAGCTATTCTCATTGGCTGGGTAGCAGAATCAGTGAAAAGACAACTAGACATGCCTCAAGCTGTGTCCTGTGTAACCTGCTCTGTGCCTTACTGGTCTCAGTATGGCTCTGCTACGGAGGAGCAGAGAAGTAACAGTGTTCTCCTTCCCCTCCTTTCAATCTAGAGTGCATCAGATTTTCTTGAGACAAGTGGACAGGAACAAACTGAGAAAGCAAGAAATGCCTCACTCCATATGTCTTGCCTCCATCATACTATTGCAGCAGCAATGTGTTTGCAGTGAAACTAATGACATACTCTAAATGCAGGTAGTCGAAATGGGAACCAGGGATTGCCTTGTTAGATGTGAGTGTCTGTAGAACACTTAATATGCTTTAGGAGGTTGATTTTCTACCACAGAGGGAGGACATGCTCATTTACTTTCGTTCCCTACTATCTAACTGTCAGTATTGCTTTGAATTACCCTGCAAAATTTTCTCTCTGTAAACTGAGGAGTCTGATGGCCAGGGTTACCTGGACAAGAGTCCTGTCTTTGGAGAGACAGAATCTTTGTGATTCTTGTCTTGCATTTTTTCCAAGTAGAACAGTCTCCAGTTCTGCTGTGACAGTGAAAATGATACTGATTCTTCTTGACATTTGTCCCTTGGAAGACCTCCCCAATTCTGAAAAATGTTTCCAAAACCTTTCATTTGTGCAGTTCAGTTCCCAAGAAAATGTTGCTGTGTGCTGTCTTTTAATTGCATAACATGGCAGACCATTTATTCAGTGTTCAGTGCTTGATGAGTAATATGTGACCGCTGATAATCACATTTTCCTTAGCCATCATTTGAATAAACAGTACAGATTCCCTGATTCAAAGGCTCTTTCTAAAGGTTATTTTTTAGTTATTTCACTAACTACACTGTGCCATTCAAGTCTACTTTCCCCTGAAGGGCCATATCCCTCTCAGGCAAGGTCAATAATGCTTTTGGAAAAAATCCTTCCAAACTGTCTGTTCTTGGTCTATTCCTTGTGTGCATCCAGGGACCTCCTGAGGTGGCTTAATGAATGTTTTGGCTGCTGCTTGCAAGAAATCCAGTCATTCTCACTGGAAGGTGATTTCTTTCTGCGACCTTTCTGTCTGTTTCCAATGCGATGTAATGCAAGATGTCTTCTGCTTGTTATCAGTAATAGATCTGCAGTTGCTGGCATTAGAAAGAGCCTTGCATGTGAATTGCAATGGAAATTTACTTTTTCCCCCCTTTCCTTTTAAGGGTGGTAATTTCATTTCTCTTGACCTAACCCTTAGGGTGGGATTCTCAAAAGACCTTAGTTTTGGCCTAACTCTTCTTCCATTGCAGAGCAGAGTGAGGCCAATCCTGAGCACTTCGGAAAATCCTCCTTTTAAAAGATGCTTTGTATTGTGAACTGTCTCTGGTCTAGATTCACTATCTAAAAGATCCCACTTAGAAGCTAGTGAGGCCATTCAGAAATAACCACTGGAGTTGAGGAGGTGAGCTAGGAATTTTTCACCCTGCCTCAGTGGAGCCAAGTGAAGAATCTAAGGTTGTTATGAACATATCAGGCTCACAACTATCTGTAGTGATTCTCACTTGAATCCAGATTCCAGTTCAAGATCTTTCCCCTGGTATTCCAAGGCCTCCGTGGCTTGACCCTAGCTTCCTGAGTTGTTTTTCTCCTTCTGAGACTGACTTCACACAACAACTAAGTTCCACTGGAACAATGAAACGGTCTGGCAATAGGAGAGAAGGTTTTGGCATGTCAGACACAGAACTTGGATAGGAGCTGGACCCAGAATGTGGAGTTCACTTCCCACAAGAGATAAAATGACTGCAGATGCAGCCACTTTAACTAAATGCAAAATTTATTTCTTTGACTTTTCCTCAATACGCTACACAAATGCACAAAACTCTCTACATTTATCAAGCTGTTTTTCTGTTGGCACATCTACACAGCCTGCAGAAGTGAGCCTCCTTGCCTGGGTCAACAGACTCAGGCTCGTGGGGCTCGTGCCGAGATTCTAACAATGATTGTGTAGACCAGTGGTTCTCAAACTTTTGTACTGGTGACCCCTTTCATACAGCAAGCCTCTGAGTGCAACCCCCCATAATAAATTAAAAACACTTTTTTTACATTTTTAACACAATTATAAATGCTAGAGGCAAAACGGGGTTTGGGGTGGAGGCTGACAGCTTGTGACCCCCCCGAGGGATCCCGACCCCCAGTTTGAGAACCCCTGGTGTAGACTGCACTTTGAAGTTGTGACTTTTGAGCTGAAATCTGGGCTCTGAAGCCTAGGGAGGAGGATGGGCTTCAGAGACTGAGTGTTTAACCGGGGAGTGGAGGCTCACTTCTGCAGGCTGTGCGGACATACCCTTCCAGGCTAAGGACGGAAGAGAGAGAGAGAAATACGTTTATATTTCAGTTTACTTGGAAAGCCTTCAGGTACAAGAGTGACGGAGCCATATGTGATGCTTTGGGGTTTCACCCAGAGCAGTTAAGGGGTTGTGTCACCATGTGCCCTGTAACCCTGGGTACTTCTGTGCTGCGCAGCTTTGGCTCAGAACTGTGACACCAGTAGCCTGCTTTGCAGCACAATGACCTCACCCTGGCCTCCACCAGCCTGGTTAACCCTTGCAGCAGGGTGATACCAAGAGTCCTTCCACTTCTAAGTCTCCCCAAAACCATCTCCCCTGCAGTGCTCAGCCCCTCTCTCTGTAGCACTCACAAAGCTTATCAAGTTTGCTACTCCTTTAAGGAGACAGTACACAGCACCATCCTGTTAGTTTGACCGAGGATTTTATTCTTCAGTTTGAAACAATGCACTGAAATGGTTGTGTAATAAAACAAGATTATGTTTATTAACAAAGAACAGGTATTTAAGTGATACCAAGTAGAAAGAATTGAAATAGAAATGGGTACAAAGTAAAAATACGCTTATAAGACTAAAATCCAAGACAAACTAGTCTTTTGTCCAAAGAAGTTTTCTCACCATGGTCACTCTTGCAGCACAGTTGGCCAGTCCTTAGCCAGGATCCAATATAGAGCCCAAAGTGCTTGGTTTCTTTGTCTTCTCAGGTGAAGGGTGACAAATTGGCTTTTTGCCTCAGTTTATATTTTACCAAAGTGTATTTACCCTGTTTCCAAAGGCAGGAAGGCTTTCTATGGGTGCAGGCTCCATCCCCTGTTGAGATTAAGTGATCAGCTTCCTCCCACTTGCTTGTCTGATGGCTTTGTTTTACCTTGCATGTAAATGGGCCTTTCGTTGTCTTAGGTCACACCTCGCTTAATTTGCAGTGGAGGCACAGTCAAGGCTGTGAAACAACACTTCTTTGTCTAGGACAGGCTGAATTCATGCTCTGCCTCCCAAACACCTCTTAAGAACATATTTCCAGCACACATCTGTAACTTTATGTATACAGTCCATTTATCTATCATACAATGATTTTCAGGATCAGCGTATCACCAGTTTACATGACACCTTTGAGATGCATACTATGGAGCAATGAGTGTTTCAGGCTCGATATAAGTTACAATATGGGGATCCCTCTGCCAGTTGGCATTCAGGGGCTCCCAGAGTCACACTTCCCTGCTTATAATGCTGCAGGAGGGTTAGCTACTGGCTGAACCTTAGGCCTATTATTGATCCTTCTTTCCTGGCTGGGAGATCAGAACCTTCTTTCCTGGTTGGGAGAGAACCTGTTTCTCTCGTTGTTTGATCACAAACTTCAAAGCATAATATCAGTAAGTATTCATAATTCCTCATAAAATGTTAATGCATACATTTCAGAATGGTATCAATCACCAGTGGTCACTGGCTTTCATAAAAGACCTTACTCAATATTCTTTTATATAGTACAATAATATAATGTACAATCAGTTGATTCAATTGCTTATTCTTTATGGTTCGGACCACTTGTTCTTCCCCCTGGGATGTCTGGACCCTGATTGTCAGACCAGAAAAATACATAGATATTTCAACCTCTGGAAGCTTAGCCTGCAGACAGCAGGTTTAATAAAATGAGACAGAAGATCAGATCTCTCTAAATCTGACTGTCCCTTTAATGGTGCTCCATTAGTCCAGCAAAGGAGGTATTAATGCAACAGCCAGTCACTACCACAGTGGTGTTTTAGAGATGTAGAAACATGGTTAGCTTACACAGAAATGAATAGGCTTCCAAAATGAAAACATCTCCAATATTTTTAACATCTCAGGTGAGGTATGTTACACTGATACCTGTATTTAAGTGTCTTGTTAGATTTTGTTTTTAAACTTCATAAAGGTTTATGAAGACAGGCATTACGCTGCTTAAATTCCATAATTCTGTTGTTACCTATTCTTTAGTCTAGGGAGATTGCCCCCTCCCACAATAATGCAGCACTGAAAGAAATCTTATATAGTATTTTATATTACAAATGTGTAAATTGAAACCATTCAAAATTAATATTTTTCATTTTACTTTTAAAACTTAGGGATTTTCACATTTGTAACACTTGTTGAAGGAGATTGGCAAATAAAACTACACTTTCTTTCCCATTCTTTGAAACTACTAAATAAATCGTTGTAATAGCCAGGAATACTTTGTATCATGGTGAGAAACTGATACACTAGTAGTAGCTTTTTCATTTACACCAATTTGATTAAAACATTATCTGCGTTTTAATTAATGAATGTAAAGCTGTATTTGCAAGCTAAAGTTTTGATTAAACAGAAATAGTCTCTTGCTAAAAATTTGTTGTTTTCACAGCATAGCAAAATGGTAGGTTAAAATTGTTTAATGTTTAAATTCCAGGTTAGGGTCATTAACATTTTCAGAATTTTTTTCATTAACAAGTCTATTCATCCTTGGCAATCAGCAGGTTTTTTCATAATTATGAATGTGTTATTTTATTTTGCTGTATTACAGTTACAAAGGCATGAATTATTTAGAGGTCTGAAACAAGTTAGAAGTGTGGGTTTGCGATGAATATTTCATGATGAGCATGTGAAGGTAGAAATGCAGAGGCCTTCTCTTATTAAAAACTTTTTAACTGAGTGTGGAAAAAATGAAAAATCACTTATATTGCCTTTCACTTCCTAGACAAAATGAAGAATTTGATAGACTTGTCAGACTGATTTATAAACATATCTTTTACAGGGTGCTTATATATAATTTTTGTTCTGAAAAATATCAATTTTTAATGTTGCTCCTAGTTTTTATGCTGTCTTGTTTGCAGTATAACTGTATAATTTGCTAATTTTTAACAGATTCTGAAAGAAAGAGGGATTCTTTGCTGCAGCTAAATCAGGTTAAAGTAGAAGTTAATGAAAGCTATGAGATGCTACAGTGCAGTGCCATTGCCTCAGTACTTTAAAATTTTATATTAGATATATCTTAATTGAAAGAAATTTGTCCTGGTATGACTGTTGTCATTTTCCCTTAACAAGTCCCTAGCTCCTTTAGTCAAGTTTCATGATGGATGAATAGTCCTAAAATACAGCAGGTCACCCAATATTTGCCCACGGCAGGGCAGGAACTAAAGAGTCACGCTTCAATTGCACAGAATGGAGCAAAAGCATCTGTCCTCCTTCTCTTTTAAATGCAGAGATATGACTCACTTATGCTGTAGGTGCCAGCTCCATTGTCATCCAAGTATCCACCATATTAAAGATGAGAGCAGCTGGGACCCAAATTGTAGTATGCTGTGGGCCTCAATTTGCAGGTTTATCACTAATATGTTTTTTATGGATGTTTTCTGGATGCCTAATAACAAGTTAGTATCCAATCTATGTATATTTTTAACTTCCTAAATAATAAAATGTAAAAAGTTAGTATTTCTGTCTTATTTTTCTTAGTTAGATCGATTCAAGGAGCCACCTGCATATGGACCTATGTGTGATATCCTGTGGTCAGATCCCCTAGAGGACTTTGGAAATGAGAAGACTCAGGAACATTTTACTCACAACACAGTTAGAGGGTGTTCATACTTCTACAGGTAGGGTCATTTCCTTAATGAATGATTCTCTACTGACTAGATGAACATTTGGAATCATGGATGTTATGTGCTTGCTTGCAATCCGCACCGTTCTTCTAATCATAATAGTGTGTGTTTGGGAGTGGGGCCTATATTGTTGCATGGGCTTTGTTTTATTTTCACTTCTTTGTTTGCCATTGTTGAATTGCTCTACAATTTCTGGAAATAATGTTGACTTTTTAATTAGAGAAGTTTTAAGGTAGGTTTGAATGTTGGTCATTAAAAGATCTCGCCATCCACTGTGCTGAAATGATAGTTAAGAGTTGATATGAAACATGCATGGCTCCTAAACTTAAGACTTTATACTAGGAATCTGACATAGTTGTGATAATTTGAGTTTAGGATGAAATTCTTTGCTACTTGGTCAACTTCGGAGCTGAGCAAATAATTTAGACAATGAATCTTGAATTTTTTTCTGTTCTGTACCTATAAACCAGGGGTCGGCAACGTTCAGCACGCAGCTCACCAGGGTAAGCACCCTGGCGGGCCGGGCCAGTTTTATTTACCTGCTGATGTGGCAGGTTCGGCCGTGGTTTACCGTCCCGGGCCAATGGGGGCGGTGGGAAGCGGCGCAGGCGAGCAATGCGCTGACCGCGGCTTCTCGCCGCCCCCATTGGCCCAGGACAGCGAACCGCGGCCAGTGGGGGCCGCGATCGGCCGAACCTGCCACATCAGCAGGTAAATAAAACTGGCCCAGCCCGCCAGGGTGCTTACCCTGGCGAGCCGCATGCCAAACGTTGCCGACCCCTGCTATAAGCAATTGTGATTTTTTATTTTTTATTTTTTTTTAAATATTTTGCAAACTTTTAACACTCGGTCAATTTGATTGTGAACAGTTCTCTGTGATAAATTCATGATATGAGTGTTGGTTAATTGTGGTTGGTCAGATACAGTACAGGATATTATATTTCTTCCCTCGCTGAATGAGTACACCAGCACTTCTGGTGCACCTTTCCATGGTTTTGAATTTAAATTTTGATTTCTATGTATATAGCTTTGAAATTGGCTTTCCAGGAATGTTCATGCCAGTGAAACTTAAGTGTGCAACTATTCCTGGAAGGTGAATGCAAAACGAGTACAAATGCATTTGAAAACCAGAGTGAATATTTGAAGAAAAATATGTTCAGTGTTTTCCCAGCTCTAATCCTCCTATTCCCTTCTTGGAGAGTTCTTCTTTCCCTACACAAGTGTGGGGAGAGCAGTAGGCTGTCTTTTTTCCACTCCTAGCCTGTTTGAGGCAGCCAGTGTAATCTTTTTCACTCTCCTTATGAAGCGAAGGGGGCCTTGTTATGGGTTCTGTCTCCATTTCCCTTTCCACAGTGTGTAATGGGCCACAAAAATACCACATCTTCTCTCAGAGCAGGTGCTTTGCTAACTATATATTTGTTCTTAGCATCAGACCCAAAAGCATGGAGTATTCTTGGAAGCATTTTCTCACAGAAAATAGTCTAAAGAAGTGCCTTTGAGATTGTCCTGGTGAAACTTTCAAGCCCCTGTACTTCAAGCCCCTGGGTAATCCATGGTATTTGGGTCTTTGTCTTCTGTCATGTCACCAATGCCATGACCACTGGGCTTCGATTCTGAGAACTCCCTTTTTGTGGAACTCTCATGTTGTGCTCCAGTGGCATTAATTCTCTAGGAGCAGCTTAGAATAGGAATATATCAGAGTGACAAAATTTGGCAGAGAGGAGAAAGTGATAATGTGAATGGTGCATTTCATTAAAATTTTACTAGGATGTGGGTGGGACTTCCTTGCTCAGATGATTGTTAATCGAAATGAAAGGTTCCATATCCTGGCTGACCAGTTCCACTTCACCCCAGGGTTAGCAGTGTCCAAGCTTGGGCTTTCCGAAGAAGCTCAATGAGAATTTGGCACTCAGTTCCCATAGGTTCCTTTGAAAACCCTTTCTCAAACATAATTCCTGTTTCACAGCTGTTTGGGGACCTTTGTGCAGTGAATTGGTAGCCTCAGTCCATGTCTAAAAGCCACAGCCAGGATCCTTTGTGGCACTTTTAGCAAAGAGGTGAAAGATAGACTGCACCATGGAAACTAAATTCCAGTCTCGTCCACAGCATGTAACCCTCTAGAGCAAGGGTGGGCCAGTATCAGAAAGGATGAATTGCTGCTGCCCTTGCTGTTCTGGTTCTGTGGTTAACTGATGCTGCAGTCTTCACATCTATAAATTCTGACACTACCCACAACTACTAAATTCATACGGATGTCTTGCTTTTAGAGAGGATCAGCCCAAATGCAGATGGGGCTGGGGCTTTTTGTTCTGTGTTTGATTAGTGCTTAACACAACAGGGTTTTAGTCCATGACTTGGGGTATGTCTACACTACGAAATTAGTTCGAATTTATAGAAGCCGGTTTTATAGAAATCGGTTGTATACAGCCGATTGTGTGTGTCCCCACATAAAATGCTCTAAGTGCTCTAGTCGGCGGACCGCGTCCACAGTACAAGGCTAGCGTCGACTTCCGGAGCATTGCACTATGGGTAGCTATCCCACAGCTATCCCACAGTTCCCGCAGTCTCCGCCGCCCCTTGGAATTCTGGGTTGAGATCCCAGTGCCTGGATGATGCAAAACAGTGTCGCGGGAGGTTCTGGGTACATGTCATCAGGCCCCTCCCCCCCCGTCACAGCAACGGCAGACAATAGATTTGCGCCTTTTTACCTGGGTTACCTGTGCAGACAACATACCACGGCAAGCATGGAGCCCGCTCAGCTCAGCTGAGCTCACCGTCACCATATGTCCTCTGGGTGCCGGCAGACGTGGGACTGCATTGCTACACAGCAGCAGCTGCTAACTGCCTTTTGGCGGTAGACAGTGTAGCATGAGTGATAGCCATGGGGCTGGCAGCCATAGGGCTGCATTGCACCAGCCCCTTGCCCTTTGGTAGGCGATGGTATATTATGACTGGTATCCGTCGTCGTCGTACTGGAGTGGCTGTCAATCATGGCCACCATGGGCAGACATGCTACTGTTTCGATGATGATGGCTACCAGTCGTAGTATACTATTTTCTGCCAATTGCCCAGTATTGTCTGCTAAGCACCCAGAAGAGGCCGAGGGCGATGCTGGGTGCTGGCGGACGTGGGGCTGGCAGACATGGGGCTGCATTGCTACACAGCAGCAGCCCCTTGCCTTTTGGTAGACGATGGTATATTACGATTGGTAACCGTCGTCATCGTACTGCAGAGGCTATCACTCATGCTGCACCGTCGGCTGCCAGCTTAAGATGTAAAAAATAGATTTGTTCTGTATTCATTTGCTTCCCCTTCCTCCGTGAAATCAACGGCCTGCTAAGCCCAGGGTTTTCAGTTTAATCTTTGGGGGGACCATTCTGTGTGACAGTTGTTTGTGTTTCTCCCTGATGCACAGCCACCTTTCTTGATTTTAATTCCCTGTTCCTGTACCTGTACGCCATGTTGTCACTCGTGCCTCCCTCCCTCCCTCCTGCCCTCCCTCCTTCTCCTGGTCCATCAGCTACTAGTTTCGCGCCTCTTTTCTGACCAGGCACCATAGCTAGCACTGGGATCATGGAGCCCGCTTAGATCACCGCGGCAATTATGAGCACTATGAACACCACGCACATTGTCCTGGAGTATATGCAGAGCCAGGACATGCCAAGGCGAAACCCGGACCAGCCGAGGAGGCGATTGCAGCGTGGCGAAGAGAGTGATGAGGAAATTGACATGGACATAGACCTCTCACAAGGCACAGGCCCCAGCAATGTGGAAATCATGGTGTCACTGGGGCAGGTTCATGCCATGGAACGCCGATTCTGGGCCCGGGAAACAAGCACAGACTGGTGGGACCGCATCGTGCTGCAGGTATGGGACGATTCCCAGTGGCTGCAAAACTTTCGCATTCGTAAGGCCACTTTCATGGAACTTTGTGACTTGCTTTCCCCTGCCCTGAAACGCCAGGATACCAAGATGAGAGCAGCCCTCACAGTTAAGAAGCGAGTGGCGATAGCCCTGTGGAAGCTTGCAACGCCAGACAGCTACCAGTCAGTCGGGAATCAATTTGGAGTGGGCAAATCTACGGTGGGGGCTGCTGTGATCCAATTTGCCAGGGCAATGAAAGACCTGGTGATATCAAGGGTAGTGACTCTGACCAACATGCAGTCAATAGTGGATGGTTTTGCTGAAATGGGATTCCCAAACTGTGGCGGGACCATAGACGGAACCCATATCCCTATCTTGTCACCGGAGCACCAAGCCACCGACTACGTAAACCGCAAGGGGTACTTTTCAATGCTGCTGCAAGCCCTGGTGGATCACAAGGGACGTTTCACCAACATCAACGTGGGATGGCTGGGAAAGGTACATGATGCTCGCGTCTTCAGGAACTCTGCTCTGTTTCGAAAGCTGGAGGAAGGGACTTTCTTCCCGGACCAGAAAGTAACAGTTGGGGATGTTGAAATGCCTATCGTGATCCTTGGGGACCCAGCCTACCCCTTAATGCCATGGCTCATGAAGCCGTACACAGGCAGCCTGGACAGGAGTCAGGACCTGTTCAACTACAGGCTGAGCAAGTGCCGAATGGTGGTGGAATGTGCATTTGGACGTTTAAAAGCGCGCTGGTGCAGCTTACTGACTCGCTCAGACCTCAGTGAAAAGAATATCCCCATTGTTATTGCTGCTTGCTGTGCGCTCCACAATATCTGTGAGAGTAAGGGGGAGACATTTATGGCGGAGTGGGAAGTTGAGGCAACTCGCCTGGCCGCTGATTACGCGCAGCCAGACACCAGGGCGGTTAGAGGAGCACAGCAGGGCGCGGTGCGCATCAGAGAAGCTTTGAAAACGAGTTTTGTGACTGGCCAGGCTACTGTGTGAAACTTCTGTTTGTTTCTCCTTGATGAACCCTCCAAACCCCCGCCCCCCGACCCGGTTCACTCTACTTAAAATGGGTTTTCAATGTAAAAGGAGGGGCTGCGGTTTCCCGGTTAACATGCGGCACAAACCCAAGTAAACCACCCCCCCCACACACACACACACGATTCTCTGGGATGATCACTTCACCCCTCCCCTCCACCGCGTGGTTAACAGTGGGGAACATTTCTGTTCAGAAGAGCAGGAACGGGCGCCTCTGAATGTCCCCTTAATAAAATCACCCCATTTCAACCAGGTGACCGTGAATGATATCATTCTCCTGAGGATAACAAAGAGAGATAAGGAATGGATATTGTCTGCATGCCAGCAAACACCGGGACCATACGCTGCCATGCTTTGTTATGCAATGATTCCAAACTACGTGCTACTGGCCTGGCGTGGTAAAGTGTCCTACCATGGCGGACGGGATAAGGCAGCCCTCCCCAGAAACCTTTTGCAAAGGCTTTGGGAGTACATAAAGGAGAGCTTTCTGGAGATGTCCCTGGAGGATTTCCGCTCCATCCCCGTACACGTTAACAGACTTTTCCAGTAGATGTACTGGCCGCGATTGCCAGGGCAAATTAATCATTAAACACGCTTGCTTTTAAACCATGTGTAATGTTTACAAATATTTACAAAGGTACACTCACCAGAGGTTTCCTGTGTGCCCTGAGGGTCTTGGGTGAGTTCGGGGGTTACTGGTTCCAGGTCCAGGGTCACAAACAGATCCTGGCTGTTGGGGAAACGGGTTTCTCCGCTTCCTTGCTGCTGTGAGCTACCTACAGTACCTCCATCCTCATCTTCCTCGTTCCCCGAACCGTCTTCCCTGTGTGTTTCTCCAGTGAGAGAGTCATAGCACACGGTTGGGGTAGTGGTGGCTGCACCCCCTAGAATGGCATGCAGCTCCGCGTAGAAGCGGCAAGTTTGCGGCTCTGCCCCGGACCTTCCGTTTGCTTCTCTGGCTTTGTGGTAAGCTTGCCGTAACTCCTTAATTTTCACACGGCACTGCTGTGTGTCCCTGTTATGGCCTCGGTCCTTCATGGCCTTGGAGACCTTTTCTAATACTTTGCCATTTCTTTTACTCCTACGGAGTTCAGCTAGCACTGATTCATCTCCCCATATGGCGAGCAGATCCCGTACCTCCCGTTCGGTCCATGCTGGAGCTCTTTTGCGATCCTGGGACTCCATCACGGTTACCTGTGCTGATGAGCTCTGCGTGGTCACCTGTGCTCTCCACGCTGAGCAAACAGGAAATGAAATTCAAACATTCGCGGGTCTTTTCCTGTCTACCTGGTCAGTGCATCTGAGTTGAGAGTGCTGTCCAGAGCGGTCACAATGATGCACTGTGGGATAGCTCCCGGAGGCCAATAACGTCGAATTCCGTCCACACTACCCCAATTCCGACCCGCAAAGGCCGGTTTTATCGCTAATCCCCTCGTCGGAGGTAGTGTAAAGAAACCGGTTTAAAGGACCCTTTAAGTCGAAAGAAAGGGCTTCATCGTGTGGACATGTCCAGGCTTAATTCGATTTAACACTGCTAAAGTCGACCTAAACCCGTAATGTAGACCAGGCCTTGGACTCATTGGCACTACTGCAATACAAAAGTAATAATAATAATTCCCATGTGACCTGTGATGGTTCCTGGGGATACCGAGGATTGTGAGGCACCTCACCATTTCCTGCCCTTAGCATGAAGAAATCTTGTCTGTGCCTGTCAGGGTCAGCTCTCTGACTCCACCAGCTACTGTCAATAAAATCACTCCCCTCCAGGCCTACTCAGGCCCTATTGTCTCTTTACAGGTACCAGTAGGCATACTCCAACCCTCGAGTCCTCTGAGCTTCACCCGCAGTGTCCTACCCCTGATCTATTGGATACTCCCAGAATTACCAGATCTGCTGTTCCCAAAGGAAGTACATACCACCGCTTACTGGTTACACCTTAGCCCACAGCACTTAAATTTCTTTATAGAGAAAGCAAATATAAGTTTATTTAACAAAGAACAGAGATTCAAATCATAGCAAACAGAGCTATTGGAAACAAAGGGTTACACACAAAATAAAACAATAATGTGCATACTAGAGCCTAAACTTAACTAATAGGACATTATGCTATAAGAGTAAAAGCTCACCTAAAATCCTTCCAGCATATTACAACCAGGTTTGGCTGTGATCTTCCATTCATAAAGCAATCCCACTGTCAGCTTACTTCCTAGATGAAAGATGCAGAGTTTGTCTCTGTCTCTACAGTTATAATCCAAAAATCCATTCTCATGACTTATAAACAGGATGACAACCCTCCCCGCTTTCCGCTAGTTGATTTTTCCTGTGTGCTTCTTTCTTCTTTTTTACAATCTCTTATTAACATTCAGCTCAGACTCTAGACAGGCTTCCATTGCGAAGCAGACAGTACACACATGACCAGACAAAGAGGGATAGTCATCTCTTCCCTTCTGCCTGACAGGAGTAGGTGGATCATCTTCTGGTGACCTGCCTTAACTCATAGACCTTAAGAACATGATTTTCAGTGTAGATACGTAACTCCTTATGTATTATCAGTATATACATTTCATAATGATTGATGACCAGTGTGACACTGGCTTTCACTAAAAACCTTACATGACACTTTTCAGTGAACTAGTATGTAAATACCAGACTCGTAGACACCAATCCCCTTATGCACCCCTATGCCCTCTGCCAATTGGCACCAAGAAGTCTCTGGGTCACACTGACCTTTTTAAACAATTGTGAAATGTTACTGCACATGGTTAAGGGAGATGTCTGGCGGACTAGCTGCCTATAGTTTTAGCTTTTTCTTTCAGATCAAAATTTCTCAAATTTGATATTTAAATTTCTCCCCTAAGATAAGACGTAGATAAAGACATATACTGAAAATTTTAAAGATAAAGTCTTACTCCTGTTGTTTGAAGAGAGAAAAATAGTACCAATTGGGAAGATAACTTTCAACACATGATGAGAGCAAATCTTAAATTTTCTTTGTTGGTTATTAATTTCCTCTTAGGACTCAGCCTACTTCATGCTGACTGTTTCCATCCCCCAGCCTTGTTAGGAATATACGAGTTGCTGTAGAAGAATACACCTAGGCTCTGGCTAGTCTGATGTCCTGGCTCCAACAATGCTAAATGTTCTAAGTGATGGTGAAAAATACTAATACGGTGCCTAATTGTGCAGTACTATACAATTCAAAGGAAACTTCTTCCCGACACAAGCAGGTGTCATCTGTATCCAAGCTAGTATAATGGTAGTTGCTGTTCCTGTAACTTTGTCACAAGCATTTACGTCTTTTTTGATATTTACTAAGCCCAGTGATAACCTGTGGCAGTAAATTCCTTATGATAGTTTCGGGCTGTGTCAAATTTTACCTGCGTTTTGTTGCAGCTCTCCAAAAAGAAGTGAGAATCATTCCAAAACACCAACTTCACAGTTAGAAAAACATGGTTTTAGATTCTGTAGTCACTACCTCAAGACTCACGAATTCATATTTCAGAAGAATCTGTACCTTCAGTTATGTCTATGCTGCAGCTGGGAGCGAGCCTCCCAGCCCGGGTAGACAGACTCATGATAGCTCGGCTCAAGCTAGCATGCTAAAAATAGTGTGAATGTTGCAGCTTCAGCAAAGATTTGAGCTAGCCGCTAGAGCTCAAAGCCTAGGATCAGGTGGGCATGAGACCGAGCTGCTGCCCAGGTCTCAACGGTCACGTTGTTATTTTTAGCTGAGCTAGTATGAGTTTGTCTACCTGAGTTGTGAGGCTCGCTCTCAGCTGCAGTGTAGACATACCCGTCTAGGTCCCTTTTTAAACCTCTTTGTATGTTTGAAGAATGTGACCGTGTTCTAGTGCTCAGTATCAGTCCATTAACAGGACTCGGTTTCCTCATTGTAAATCAAGTTTTTGCAAAAGTTGCATCTAAAGTGGAAAGGCCAGGGATGGAAATTGAACGATAAAGGTCAAGAAGAATTCAAAGACATGTGTGAGCCCAATATAATTTCTTCTAGGTTAAGAAATGTTCATTGATGATAGGAAATAATATTGTAAGAAATTCACATTTATTTAGACATATTTGCTATAATGGCAATTTCAAGTGACCTTTCTGTGATTTAAGATTATTTCCCACAGTGAAATGACATGAGATAGATGACCTTAGCAGTTAATGTAGCTTTCCAGCCCAGTAAATCTACTATATTCAGCCAAATCCTGTGTACTTATCAAGCCTTTAGTCATCTTAGGAAATGGTTTCAATGCACATGAAAAAGTTGAAAGAGCTTAATTTACAGTACCCTGATAATCTTTCTTTCCACATTTATTAAGTGGACAAATTGGTATGGCCCACTGAATTTAAAACTGCTCAATGTTTTCCTTTAAAAAATCTCAAGTGTAAAAGATCTTAAAACCACTACAGCCAACACTGTCAAATGATGGTGCCTATAACTCAGGATCTAAATCCACTTATGTGGAAACAGGCAAAAATAAGTTGACTTTTTTCCGAGTTGCTGAGCACCTGCAGCTCCCTCTGTAAAGAGGACGTTTAATAAATATTTTGCATCCAACAGATTTTGGTATGATGGTTAATGTGTGGTTTTTAGAAACTGGAAACATGAATGGAAAGTAGCTACTGTGACATTGTAGCCACAAATACATAATGCCCTTAAATGTTAGCAATGTCTTCTTCCTTCTCCAAAAAACAGCTACCAATGTGATCTATTTTCTTCTGTGCCTCCTAAACTTTAAGCATATATGTCTTCAGTCAAGTTAGCTAATGTCAAATCAAGAGAAATCAAAGTACTGATTTAATGAGGTGTTACCTATGCAGACTAAAATTTTTTCAAGTATTGTTTTTAAAAATGAATAAGTCATGGCCAGATTTCACCACCCTTACTCACATTGATAGTACCTCACTCTGTGAATACTACTGAGTAAAAATGACAGAATCTGGCCTTAGCATCCATATTAGAGTTCATAGTTTATATGAAAGCCTGGTATTCTATGTTTGTATATCTTTTCTGTACCTGTCAGTCACTGACAAAATTTACATAATGGAATCTGGCATTAATATTGATGAATCGATACTGTTTGGAAACATATGCTTCAATTGTCCCTATGGGAGAAGAACAATTTCCTGTTTATTTAGCAAAATATCTGATTACTTTGGTTGGTTGGTTTTTTGCTTTGTTAGTTTGTTTTTTACATGTGTGAATAGTCAGTTCTGTTGATGGTCCATCATATTTCCTCTCATGCGTAATTACAATATCACTCTGAAGTGCAACTCTTGGAGACCTTATCTATACACATGCTTCTGCATAAGAAAGGTTGGAAATATGGCAAGAGACCACCCTGGCTTAACCAGGAGATTTTCAATGATCTGAAACTCAAAAAAGAGTCCTACAAAAAGTGAAAACTAGGTCAAATTACAAAGGATGAATATAAACAAATAACTCAGGTCTGAGGGACAAAATTAGAAAGGCCAAGGCACAAAACAAAATTAAACTAGCTAGAGACATAAAGGGTAACAAGAAAACATTCTACAAATACATTAGAAGCAAGAGGAAGACAAAGGACTGGGTAGGCCTGTTACTCAGTGAGGGGTGGGGAAACGATAACAGAAAATGTGGAAATGGCAGAAGTGCTAAATGACTTCTTTTGTTTCAGTTTTCACCAAAGAGGTTAGTAGCGATTGGACATCTAGCATAATGAATGCCAGTGAAAATGAGGTAGAATCACAGGCTAAAATAGGGAAAGAACAAGTTAAAAATTACTTAGACAAGTTAGATGTCTTCTAGTCACCAGGGCCTGATGAAATGCATCTTAGAATACTCAAGGAGCTGACTGAAACGATATCTGTGCCATTAGCAATTATCTTCAAAAAGTCATGGGAAGATGTGAGAGATTCCAGAGCACTGAAGAAGAGTGAATATAGTGCCAATCTATAAAAAAGCGAAATAAACTGATTGGTCTTGATTGTTCTTAACTTCAGTACCTGAAAATATAATGGATCAAATAATTAAGCAATGAATTTGCAAACACCTAGAAGATAATAAGGTGATAAGTAACAGTCAGCATGGATTTGTCAAAAACAAATCATGTCAAACCAACCTAATAGCTTTCTTTGACAGGGTAACAAGTCTTGTGGATGGGGTGAAGTGGTAGATGTGGTATATCTTGACTTTAGTAAAGCTTTTGGTACTCTCTCGCATAACCTTATCATAAACAGACGAGGGAAATACAACCTAGATGGAGCTACTATAAGGTGGGTGTATAACTAACTGGTTGGAAAATCATTCCCAGAAATAGTTATCAGTGGTGCACAGTCAACCTGCAAGGGCATATTGAGTGGGGTCCCACAGGGATCAGTTGTGGGTCCAGTTCTGTTCAATAATTTAATCAGTGTTTTAGATAATGGCATAGTGAGTACACTTACAAAGTTTGCAGACGATACCAAGCTGGGAAGGATTGCATGTGCTCTGAAGGATAGGATTAAGGTTCAAAATGATCTGGACAAACCGGATAAATGGTCTCATGTAAATAGGATGAAATTCAATAAGGATAAAGTCAAAGTACTCCATTTAGGAAGGTGCAATCAGTTGTACACATACAAAATGGGAAATGATTGCCAAGGAAGGAGTACTGCAGAAAGGGATCTGGGGGTCATAGTAGACCACAATCTAAATATGAGTTAACAGTGTAACATTGTTGCAAAAAAAGCAAATATCATTCTAGGATGTATTAGTAGGAGTGTTGTAAGCAAGACACAAGGAGCAATTCTTCCGCTCTACTCCACGCTGATTAGGCCTCAACTGGAGTATTGTGTTGAGTTCTGAGTGCCATATTTCAGGAAAGATGTGGACAAATTGGAGAAAGTCCAGAGAGGAGCAACAAAAATGATTAAAGGTCTAGAAAACGTGACCTATGAGGGAAGATTGAAAAAATTGGGTTTGTTTAGTGTGGAGAAGAGAAGACTGAGAGGGGAAATAACAGTTTTCAAGTACGTAAAATGTTCGTACAGGAGGAGGGAGAAAAATTGTTCTCCTTAACCTCTGAAGATAGGACAAGAAGCAATGGACTTAAATTGCAGCAAGGGCAGTTTAGGGTGGACATTAGGCAAAACTTCCTGTCAGGATGGTTAAGCACTGGAATAAATGGCCTAGGGTGGTTGTGGAACCTCCATCATTGGGGATTTTTAAGAGCAGGTTGGACAAACACCTGTCAGGGATGGTCTAGGTAATACTTAGTCCTGCTTTGAATGCAGGGGACTGGATTAGATGACCTCTCAAGGTCCCTTCCAGTTCTACAATACTATGATTCTCTAGGAAAACATGTTCTTCCTGTTTCTTGAGAGTGACTTGTGTAGTTGAATGGTCTTGAAGATGCCACTTGGATTTTGCATCTCAAAGGAAGTGGTACCAAGAGACGAAGCAGATAAACAGGATTGGGGAAGTTTTAGAACAATTCAAACATTTCTCATTCTGGTCCACCCTGGCATTGCACGTCAGCATTCTTTAAAAATGTGAACTATTGTATCATTTACTGGATGGGGGTAGAATTTAAATGATTTTTTTCTCTCATAGCATTCATACAAAGCCACTGAGAGTGTGCGTGGTCTTAGCTGTGAAAATTGCCATTGAATCCTTGCCCAGCTTGTTTAATTGCCTTTGTGCCAGAGCTCTGGCAGAGAGTTTTGGGAGCTCTGTTGCACTACTGTGTTTAATAACAGCATCCCATGTATAATATATCAAGTGTTTCCTATTGCAAGTATATATGTGTGCAAGTTTAAAATTCACTGTATGTGAGCGCTTGTGCATGTAAGACTCGTTTACTTAATGACTGTGGAAGAGTGCACAAAGGGGGCCTGGGCCTGGGCCAACAGAAGTCATTTAGAATTTGAGCAAATGCTCAGGGATTTCCTTCTCTTTTCCTCCTGCCTCAGCGTTCATTGACCTCTACCTCCTAATTGTTTGGTTATTATTACTGTTTAATATTTGTACTCCTGTAATGCCTAGAGGCCATTAATGTGAGTGTAGTTGGCTGCTCTTTTGTACTGGTCATTAATTTAAAATTTGCTTTCTCATTCATATGCTGCAAGGAACTTTAAGTTTAAAAATCAGTCAGAGAATTCTGAAATATTCCAGAGAGATTTGAGCAAATCAGTTTGAGTATCTTAATGTAAACTATCTAGCTGAAGTTATTACCATGACACTACTAAGTTACCTGAATTGTCTTTCAAGGTAAACATAACTGGGTAAATACCTGACAGGTGGGAGAGCTAAGGAGGTCATTAATAACTTCTATGGTTGTTCTACTATGATGACAGCTTGTGTAACTTCCAGATAAATCCATTTTAAAAGGATACCTTAGTTGATTGTTTTGTTTCTTTCATCTCCTCCTCTGTGTCCCCTGTAACCCGTAGGTGCAAATATATCACAAAAGTAATTTATTCAGTAGAATAAACTTCAAATTAAATACTAGATATAATTAATACCTTTCAGTATCTGTGAGCCAGATTCTCTTGTCTGGTTAAGTTATGCTTGGCATGTGACAAGGGTGCAGGGGGGGAAGATAGCTTTACTCTGCCTTTTCACTCCCCTGGTTTTAGAGACAGCTGGGGCCTTAAATTTGGGCCTGATTGAAATCTGTTCTATATTATGCCTGGCTGCCAGTGGTTCCTGTAAGCCATGACAGCCTCTGGATATTACTAGGGCATAAGAATATATGATTAAACCCCATATGCTGGGGAGGGGAGTCTGACAAAGGAGCTGCTACTGTTGTTATGTATTCTGGTAGTATCTAAAGGCTTGAACCAGGACTGAGGACCCATTGTGCTAGGAAAAAACATAGAACAGAAGGTGGTCCCTGGCCAGAAGATGCCCATCCCCATAGTGCATATGTTTGAATGAACAGAAACATTTGTAAATCCAATATCATTTTACAATAGTTCATATTTATACAATATTAAATAATGAATATTATCTAAACAGCTTAAATATCACAATATTTTAAATCAAAGCATTTATCGTGCATAGATTCTGGTCTTCGCTCTGTCTGCTACTATATTGTGTTTCTTTTTAGCATGGCTGATCCTTCCAATAGGCAAGTTAGGAAAGCCAATTGGTAGACATGTGAAACATGCACCTGAGTGTATTTATTGCAGAATTTATTAGGCTTCCCCAAACATTGGTGAAACAAAGTGCAGTTAATGAGAGGACTGTTTCCTTCTTAGTTAATGTTAACCGTGTTGGTTTCCCTATCACAGTTGCATAAATAAAGGTGATGACCATAGTAATCCAAAATCTAACTTATACTAAGATAAATTGTATAAAAGGATTTAACCTAACACAGGTTTTGAAGAAAGGAAAATCAGACTTGTGTTCCGAGAAGAGTAAATCCTTTCTAATTTGTCACTAGCCTATTCTGACTCACCAGGGAAACAGAACTCTTCTCTGATTTTCTATGACACATGAGATGCAGTCAGAATGCTAGACCATGCTGGAAAAGCTTGCTGTCTTTTCTCTTGACCAACTGGGTTTTCTGTTTGGCTGATTGAATTTCAGGTTGGACTCTGCAAGGCAGGGTGAAGAGAAAAAGCATTTCTGAAATGGAGTAATATGTATCATACTGCAGTAGCAAAGGAAGAGGGTACTGCGTTCCCATAGACTTTATTTTATTAAAATGATTTCCTGCCGCCTTGTTCCCCTCATCCTCATTGTCCTTCATTTTATTCCTGGATAAAGGAAAGAGTAGAAATGTTAAGAGATTTATAGGACCAGGTGCTACATTTTTTCCGTGGGTTGGGGGCGGGGAGGAATTCGTTGTTGTCGGATGAGGAGTTGTACCTGAGTAAGAACTCTGGGATTTAGCTTGTGGAAAACTTTTTTTTTTAAATCTCAATTTGTAGGGGTTATAATAGAGGCATTCTAAATTTTTTCAGCAAATTATTTTTGATGAAAAGCCATTTTTCAACCCAAAAAATCATGTTCGCAGAACATTTTAATTTTAAGAAAAGTTCTGGTTTCTTGGTGGGAAAGTGAAAAATTTTCACAGAAAATGTTTACCAAGCACAAAGTGTTTTTTTTTTTGTTTGTTTGTTTTTTTGCCAAAAATGTTTTTCAAAACCAATCTTTTTCTGTACTCTAGATCTAAAGTTTCCAGCTCTATTGGTGACCCACATAGGGTGTTAGAATTTGTTTCTTCACATTGTAGTTTTAAAAATGTCTGAAATTATATTAAAAAAAACCCCCGAGGTTAAAAGAATATTAAGATTGCAAAGTCAAGCTTAGGAAATACTAGAATGAAGGTTGCACATGCATTATGTTAGTCTTTAATTATATGATCGCACACTATCTTTTTCATAGGAGTCTGCCTCATTCATTAGAAGACGGATGATGGTCAGAGGATGAATTAAGGTTGTGTAGTGAATGAAACTGTTGTCTGAGCGAGCCCTGCATCTTTTGTGGCAGAAACTGTAAGGTGTGTAGTAAATGAGGCGAGGGTCTGCAGGAAGAGAAGGGATGGTCTTGTGGATTACATAGTTGAATGTCACTCTGGAAAATTGGATTCTCTCCCTGTCTCTGCCCTAGAGAATAGTAGGTAATGCTGGGCAATGGGGAAGTCGCTTAAACAAAAATTTTCACAAGTGGCCACCGACTGTGCGTTCTTCATTTTCTGAGAACGCAAGGTGAAACTGCTGTGGCTTGATTTCCAGAAGTGTTGAACACTCACAACTGCAAGTGACATCAATGGGAGCTGTGAGGTGACTATATATAGTGCTATAAAAATACCAAGTACTCTGAAAAACTAGTCCCTAGGAATCTTATAGACTTCAGATTATTATGATGGTCCCTTCTGTCCTTAGTCTGACCTCCAGCACACCACAGGCCATAGGAACTCACCCACTTACTCCTGTAATAGGCCCATAACCTCTGGCTGAGTTTCTGAAGTCTTCAAATATTGATTTAAAGACTTCAAGTTACCATTTACTCTAATTGAAACCAGCAAGTGACTGGTGGCCCATGCTGCAGATAAAGGCCACAACAAAAAAACAACCCAGGCTCTCTGCCTATCTGACCTGGGGGGAAATTTCTTCCAAACCCCAAATATGGTGATCTGTTACACCCTGAACATGTGGGTGAGACCCACCAGCGAGACACCTGGGAAAGAATTCTCTGTAGTAACTCAGAGTCCTCCCCATGTAGTGTCCCATATCTGGCCTTTGGAGATATTGCGAATAGCAGGTGAGTAGGAATCCCAAAATTAGTGGGCATTTTTGACAGTTGGTTTGATCATGTTGTACTTCAGTTCCTCATATGTAAAGTAATAATAATTAATACCTCTTCACCTCACAGGCATGTTGTGATGATTAATGAATTTGTCCGTGAAGCACTCAGATATTATGGTGATGAGCACCATAGAAAAGACCAAGAGGAAATAATATTTTTATATTCACTACAGGGTTTGGATGTTTTTCGGTACATAAGGTCTAGAGCCACACACTGATCGATGAGGATTAAAGGAAATATTGAATTTCTACCTGTGGTGTACACCATACATCCTGTGCATTGAATGACAGGAAATCTGTGGAAAATAATATGTGATTCTGTAATTAAAGACTGTATCATAATACATATGCTCATGGGGACAAATTATGGCAACCTCAAGTCTGGCATTTTCTTAACTTTTGAGTGCTTGACTTTGCAACATTAACTTCTTTCCAACATACTTTTATGTAATATCTTGCAATATGTTCAGAAAGAGAAAAAAAATGTTCAGTTATTGCAAAGTTACCTGTTAACATGAAATTGAATTTCTGAGAATAACAAAATCTCTCTAAAGTTCACCTTTTGTGAGCATGAGAGAGAGTGATTCTAATAGTATTCCTTTGGGAGATCATTGCCTAACTTGGGAAAACTTGCACAGTCAGTTAATCTTACAGAATGAAAGAAAGGTTACAGTATTGAAAAATTAGGCCTCTTGAATTGCCAATGAGACCATTTTTAAGAGAGAAGGTTATAGAGCCTTATCTTTCATTGGTGAAATCAGTAACAAAGGTTACACTCAAGGGAAATTAATTTTCTCTTTCAGTCAAACAAAAAAAGTCAATTATACCTTAATAGCCATAGAGAGTAAAGCTCATAATAGCATGCTAAACAAAAAAAAAACAAAAAAACTTTGCTAAGTAGACACTGAATATGCATAGATTTATTCCTCTTGAACTTGATATAAATTGATTTTTAGAAGTACATGGAAATTTCCATTGAAATTAAGAATACAAATGGGATCTTACTGAGTGGTACAGTATGTTCTAGGAAACAAGATTCCTTATCACACAGAAAACGATATAGACTCTAAAATAGGATTTGTGCGGGAAAAACATATCTTTACGCTTTCTGTTATTGGGAACTAAACTTTTATACTCCTCAATTTACAACTGAAGACCCTGTTAACATGAAGACAGGATATGAGTAGCACTGAAACCAATAGAAATCTAAACAGTAAAGGTGTGTGTGTGTGTGTACAGGCACGTGCACAGACATATATAAATTGTTGCCTATTTGGTACTGGCGACTGAAGTCCTATATAGCACATTGTAGACTTTTTCCACATATTGTCCCCCAAATGTGCCTTAACCCTGAGCTGGAGAAGATGACCCTAGAAGTGATAGAATGGTTTCAAGGGTATGTCTACCCTGGAGTTGGAAGATCTAATTTCCAGCTCAAGTAGACCTACTTGCACTAGCTCTGATCATGCTAGAATGCTAAAATTAAAAGTGTAGCTCTGACGACACTTGCAGTGGGAGGGATTAGATGCCAAAGTGTGATCCTGTCCAAACCCACAGGTACGTACCCCTCCTGCTGTTCATGCCATGACAACTACACTTCCAATTTTAGTGCTCAGTGAGAACTAATGCAGATATATCTTCTTGAGCTGGAGATTGCATGTCACAGCTTCTGTATAGACATACCCTGAGACAGCCAACAGGAGTGTTAATTCAGATAGTGGCTTCTGTGATCTGATTACTTATCTAGTAGGTCTAATCACTTACTTCACCAAAGAGAAAAAGGTATTTCCCCAGAAGGAACTGTTTACTGACTTCTCATAGATGCAGAGAAAATGAGTCCTAAAACAGTTCACCACATGAACCTCCCCATTAGTATTAAAGGACATTGAATTCGGTGGGAGTTTTGAGTTCACAAGGAGTGCAGGATTGGGCCTTAGCTATATATACTATTCAAGAAGACAAGCTTCTCTCTCAAGAGGGAAAGCACTGTAAGCAGTTTAACAGTGTAGCAGCTCCACCGCTTGGTACGTTCTATTGACCCTGTGGATACTGATGAGGAGCCAGATGCAGCTAATGAAAGGATAATATTTTCAATGAATTAGTTATAGCATTTTAACTCCTGTGAATGACATTGAAATGGAAGGAGGGACCCACCATGTTTGTTTTGTTTTTTATATTATATTATATTTTACTTTTTACTGTTTTCAGTACATCCTTTTTCATGCAATAATATTTAATACTAGGATGAAAAAAAGTTATAAAGAAAATAGCAAGAAATTATAAACTGCACTGATAATGACCATATTCAACTGTCAGATTTTCCATTATAAACCCCAATTTTCAGGGGTTAATGTCTAAATTCATAAAATGTGTTCCCTCACCTCTTGTCTGAGTGGCAGCCAGTCAGCATTTATAGGGCAGTTCACTCCCCAAATCCTATTGGATTTCAGCAATTTAAGCTCTTTTATAACTGTATGCTTTTCAGACCTTTTTAAATACAAAACATGAGGATGGTTTCTGTGAAGGGAGTGAAAGACAGAGGGGTTGTGTCTGAAGCAGGTAACATACCAGTTCTGTTTGGGCAGTAGATCCAAGGAATGTTCAGCTCCGAAGTTGCTCATCATCAAGATAGATGAAGATTCCTGCCAGACTCATCAATTCCTTCTGCACTAAGTTGGAAACTGGTATCAATGTTTCCCTTGGGGAGATCTGAAAGGAGATGACGAATAAGTTTTCACCAGTGTGATTTTTCACTCTATTTCCTATACTCAAAATCATGGGAGACTGATCGTGCATTGCTGTGAAGCCTGAGAGAACTCAAAAAGCCCTTATCAGATTAAATCTTGACCAGGAGGGGTATGATGAATTTTTGAAATTATGGTGTTGAACACATCTGAATCCTGTTCGCCCATTCACTTCACAGTGCCCTTAATACTTTGGACGTAGGGACCTTCTCCTCACAACCAACCCTGAAGTAGGTAAATGGTAAATATCCTTATACTAGAGATGAAAGAAATGTGAAGTTCAGATAGGTTAATTGACTTGTCTAAGGTCATGTAGCAAGTCACTGCCAGAACCAGGATTAAAATACCGCTGGTATTACTACTAGAGTTTGCTTAATCCAGCAAACCAAAAGTTTGCAAACTGTGGTCCCTGGATCATTAGCTGCATGTCAATAGATGGCTAGCCATATTATTCTGGTTCTTGTCTTTGTTTCCAGCTGCTAAATTTCATTAAAAGACAATAAAAAATTAGTGCTTCCCATTGTATTACTTTTTTAATGTAAACAACTGCTGTAGTTGCCACGGGCTGTTTTGTGGTTGTAAATGGAAGCTGAAGAGCTCCTAAAATCACAATGGAATGGGAGGTCCCATGAGTCATACTATGAAAAGCTTTGAGAACCCTGGCACTAGACCACAAAGGAGATCATTATATTTACATATAATATTTAATAGGAATGCTGTAAAGCCTAAATAACTAATGTTTATTAATTGCTGTATAACTGCAATATATTTTTTTAAGCCAGTCATTGTCAAAGGTGGGAGGAGAACTCTGGTGTTCCAGGCTCCAAGTTGTGTGCTGATTTCTTAGTCATGTGTCCTCTGGAGCATTGCTGCCTCTTTCTCAAAAATGTGTACTTTATGACTACGTTTTATTTTGAGTAACCCTACAGCAATGTTATGGGAAAAAGTACCCTGAACTTTACCCCCTCCCCATTTAACAACAACAAAAATTTTGCATGAATATTTCACCCAGCTATATTGTTAGCCAACTGCTTCCTGCCCCAACTTACTGCAAAGTACTCTGCTCTTACCAGAACCCTCAATAATGACCTGCTCCTGCAATGTGATGCACATGGGCAGACCCCCGATATCTGTGCAGAGGCCCAGTGGGCTGAGTGATTTCAGTTTGGTTCCCCATGAGCATATCACATGGCTGGACTGGAACCAAAGTGATTACAATGCCCTTCTTTGACCCTATCCTTCCCATCACCTCATGGTTACTTTTCTAAGTATTTGTGTTCTTTATCCTACTATGGCACTAAGGATTAGTGAGAAATACTGTGGAAAATGGAATTGCTGTGGAGGCCTAATGTTCACTTTGTAGTAGTGCTCACTCTATTTGGCTTCAAGTATCAGAGGGGTAGCTGTGTTAGTCTGGATCTGTAAAAAGCAACAAAGAGTCCTGTGACACCTTATAGACTAACAGATGTATTGGAGCATGAGCTTTAGTGGGTGAATACCCACTTCGTCAGACGCATGTTGTGTTATGTCATGTCATGCATCTGACGAAGTGGATATTCACCCACAAAAGCTTATGCTCCAATACATCTGTTAGTCTATAAGGTGCTACAGAACTCTTTGTTGCTTCTATTTGGTTTGTTTTTCCAACAGTTAAAGTGACGAGTTGAGCTTCCTAAAAAATATTTAAAGTTTGTTCTGTAAAGTTAGTCTCCCTTATTTTTATTTGTTACTGTCCATAATTGCCATAATAAAAAGGTCACTTTTATGATAAATAATGACACCATAAAATTGCCCTTTTTAAGCATTGATTCCTGGAATGCCTGGTTGTTTTATGCAGTTCATGCAGTGGTAAATGTGTATGTTTGTATATTGACATTTAAGACAATAAGAAGCAAAGTTGTGCTGAAAATCACTTCTCTTTTTTAGGTTAAAAGGTCTTATTTATTCAAATAATAGTGAAGATCACATTACAGACTAAATTACAATGCAATAATTACAGGCTACAGACTGGGTATGTAACCTATTGACTAGAGGTGGGTAAATAACAGATTTTTCAGTATGCTGGCAATTCCACATAAATAAATTTAAAAAAAAGTGGTCTGGTTAAACCAAAAATGAAATTTTTGGCAAATTGAAATGATGAAGAACATTTTGTTTTGGGTTGAATGAAGCAGATTGTTGTACCACTGGGGTCCAATATGAGTAGTTGTTGTTCCAAATGATGACAGCATGACCAGAAGGTGCAAAGCAGTCCTCCCTTGGTGGTTATGACATCCGTCGGCTAAAATGTTGGTGTCAACTTTTTGAATGTGTTGGTGTGATTTGTGTTGGAAGCTAGGTGGACCTCTAATTTAACTCACAATTGTTTCACACCAGTTCCTTTGCATATTCATTGGGTGCAGAAGGATTTGAGGATTCTTCACCTGCACTTCCCAAAATTGATTCTAAGCTAAGAATAAAAAGCAGGTTCAGTTCTCCATGTGAGAAGCTCATAGAAGAGAGCAAAAGAGAAAATTGCATAGTCCAGTTTCCAGTACAAACTCCCAATTCAAGTTAGGCCATGGAATGTATGTGCACTGAAAACTGAAACAAAACTGTTAAAAGAATGTATGTAATCCTAATATGACTCCCCTTAATCCAAATAATGTATTAACAAAATTCAGTAATTTTACTAATTGAGACCATGTGACACTGACATTTTTAAAATTATCTTTACCCACCTCTTGTAAAGTGATTCAAAATCCTCTGCTGACAGGTTTTATACAAGTGCAAAATATTATTATTTTTGACAGTCCTATCTGCATGGATCAAATTGTGTATCCAGCATGTAGAGAAAAAAGATTCTAGAACTAAATTAAGGCTTAGCGAGAGTAAATGTTTAAATCAGTCCTCTTTTTTTTTAATCTAATTTAGATGTCTTTTAATAAAATAACGGTACCCAAAATAAACATTTTAATATATTTTAAGATTTATTTCATTGACCCTTATTTAAAAAACAACCTAGAATGCATCTCTTTTGTTTCATGCTTTAATAGCAAAAGAGGTGGTGTCAATAAGCATGTTATCTCATTAAAGTCCAATAACCATGTTTCTATAATATTACATATGCAATCACATTTGTGTAAATCAGTATTCACTACCATATACTACCCACTGAACTCCTTCTTTTCCCATTCACACACTAGGGTATCTTGGAACATATTTTTATTTAGGGAGTTTAGAAAGGAAAATATTGTTATCAGCTATGATACATTTTGCTTAAAGTCCAAAGCAAAGTTGATCACTTTTAGAGCATTTAAATTATGTAAAGAGCTTTATATTGAAAAGTATATGGTTTGTTCTTCCAAGGGGCAGCTTTGTCCAGTTGGTGAGTTTGAGTCATTGAGACTGCTGAACATATTCTTGTAGAGTTATAATTTCAAGAGAGCTATGTAGATAATCAGACTTCATTGGGTTTTCTAGATATTTTTATAGAGGTTAATAAAATGAAAAGACAGTGAAAGTCTAATACATATTACAGCATATTAAATTCCCTGCAATCTAATGTGTTTGCCATTGTATTGTTGTTAGAAATGTAATGACAGTAGAATTGTTGGTTAAATGCAAAACCTGGAATGAATTTCTTTCCATGGTTAGTCATAGTATTTAAAGCCAAAAGGGCCACCAGATTTAAGTCAGTGAAATACAGAAATATTTCTTTTTTTCCTCTCAAAAGTGTGCATGGTGGAATCTTAATCTCTCCCCAAACCCAAATAGACATGTGTAACTCTCCTATTCAAATATATTCATCAGGAAGAATATGGAAAGCCCATATCAGCTATACGTTATTTGTTCCAAAAAGTTGGTATTCCACATATATATAGATTCTAATGTAATACATTAGCTTTGTTAGCGTCTGATTCGGGGGGGCTGTTCATGGAGTAACATATTACTAAAAAAAATGAGGGTGGCAGAATTGGGCCTGTTGTAATTTGATACAGAAGCCTGTGAACTATAATGGCTTAGGGACAGATTTTTAAAGGTATTTAGGCATCTAAAGATACAGGTAGGCACTTTTGAAAACAGCACCTAGGTGCCTAACTCCCAATCAATAGCACCTAGATGCCTAAATAGCTTTAAAATCTGACCCATAGGTTTAATCAACCAAACCGGATATTTTACTTTTAACACCTTGAGTGAGAGCTAGTGTGTTTGACTGTAACAGCCAGGTTACAGATTTTAATTCCTTTTACTGAGCACTCTTCTTCTCCCCTCCCCTCCCTCCCCAAATTGGATGTAATCTGCATAAGACATGGAAGTACAAAGACCACCCAGTTAAAGATCCAGTACTTTAGTCCTTATTCAAACAAATATCCAACTGACTGCATGGGAATTTGACTAAATAACAGCTGCAGGATTTGGCTTTAAATTGCCATCTAGAATGTTTGCATGACTTTACTGACCCAAGTTCATATATTTTGAGAATTACTCTTAGCATTACTAAACTATTTTCAGATGAAATGCAGTATGTGCATTGTACTTAATTAATACTTACATTTATAAAGCCAGATACTCCCACTTGTAGTCAGTTGAAACGGTTATAAAATATGTGGGACTACTTGCAGATTGAAGTACTAATCCATGTGAGTAAGCCTGGCAGAATCTGGTCCCTTGTATTTTACATTTTTCAAGTGCAGGACAAATAATAAGCTGGTCCCTAAACAACAGGAACTCAACTGTTAGCAAGTGTATAATACAAAGTAAGGATCTCACACAGACATTTCCAGTTTGTTAAAAATTGTGAACGGTTACCAATACAGTTGAGTGAAACTGACATTTTTCACAAAATGTCACACACACAAAATTCTGAGCCATTTGCATCTCTGAAATGTCACTTCTCATTACATTTTGTGAAATGGC
The DNA here is from genome assembly GCF_013100865.1 of Trachemys scripta elegans. Lineage (NCBI taxonomy): Eukaryota > Metazoa > Chordata > Testudines > Emydidae > Trachemys > Trachemys scripta. Next base: position 27,201,197 of record NC_048302.1, on the reverse strand, counting down.
TAGTTCTTCATCCAGACGTGAAAAATGTCAGTACAAAAAGGTATATCTTTGTTTTAAAGACTCTTAATACCTTTTATGATTGATTGTTTGAAAATAGGATTGCTAACATGCTTTAAGCAGCAAAATACAGGAACTATCGCTTCCTCCAAAATTGTTGTTAAAGCTGCTGATTTATCTCTTACCTCAGTCCTCCACATATACTTAAGTGGACTATATGGAAGAGCTGAGAGAGAATGTTACCCGTAGTGCCACTCCATGAATTTCCCGATGAAGTGCTAACAGCACCTTTGGAGGAGGAGTAATTTATTTAAACTCACTCACTCTTTGTATGTTTGGATTCCTAGATATCTACCTGCTTGCCATGTTTAACAATTTAGATCATTTGGATTTTCTATAATAATTCAAGTTGACAGCACAGTGTGATATCTGTGAGGTGCCAGTTTTATGTAAACATAGACATTTAGAAAGAATAGGTATAAATATTATAATTAGAAAATGGAAATGAACATCATTTATTTGTTAAAATTGCACCAGTAGAAAAACATCTACTTTTATTAATCCAGCTCCTTTAATTATTAAAACATATCCAGTTAAAGTGTAAGCAATAGTTACTGACACTTTTTTGTATTTCAAATTAAAGTGTCAAATTAGTGTTTTGAGACAAGTTCTGGCTTAACAGTCCTTAAATCCAACATAGTCTCTTTTTCCTCATAATTAGTACAGCACAGGACAGGATTGGTACAATGTTCTCCTCGCTACCCTGCCAATTTGTCTCGCTCCTGATTTAGGAGACAGTCTCTCATTGAGAGTAAATTGGGCTCTGCCTGAAATGTTCATTGAGGATGCCAACATGTGCAAATAGTTTTCATTGGACCACTCAGAAACTACACTACCAGAACTACACTAGGGTTGTTGGAATTGTTTCCATTGGGCCAATAAGCATTGTTGGCTTTGTGCTGATCACTTACAAATGAAAGTCCCTAATCCTGCAACAGCCTCTGCAAGGACTGACTCATAAAATCATAGAAGATTAGGAAGAGACCTCAGAAGGTCATCTAGTCCAACCCCCTGCTCAAAGCTCTGCCTTTAAGGCTTTCCACTGAGGTTAGTGGAGTACAGGGGACTGACCACATGGATCAAGTTGCAGAATTAAGGCTCATCTCCCTTTACAAATGTCCTGAACAACTTAGTTTCTCTATTTCTGACTTTTAGAATATTCAGTTAAATTTCTTGCCCCAGAGAATGTTACAAATATTAGCCTGTCTGTGTCAGACTGACCCTTGGCATTAAAGGATTGGTTGGTTTACTGATTTTTCAATCATAATTTTATAATAAAAATAATACTCATTGTTATATGTAAGTTTATAGTAATGTAGCTTTAATTCCCCCCCCACCACCACCACCACTTATGCTATTAGTTCATCTAGATATGATTGCTGGGACACAGGACCCATAGGGTTGTAGTGGAGCCCATATGCAACAGTGTGTCGGAGCAAAAGAAATACATGGCCTGCCTGCCCTGGCAGATCTATGAGAAAAGAGCATGAAGCCAAACCAATTAAGTCCTTGATAGCCTGGTTTACCTGGGTGGGAAATCAGTCTGTTAGGGGGAGTAGGCTGCCAGACTGTACATGAGTGGATTGAGAGGAAAATCAGAGAATCTGTAATCTGCACCTGTATGAAGAGTCTATTCAGTGTCCCTTATAGGTTTTATAGGGGGTGGTAAAAGGCCTGGTCTACACTTAAAATTTAGGATGACATAGCTACAACACTTAAAATTTAGGATGACGTAGCTACAGCACCTACGAATGCAAAAAAATCCACACTTCTGAGCACCATAACTATGCTGAACTAACCTCTGGTGTAGATGCAGCTAAAGTTGAAGGGAAAATGCTTCCTTTGACCTAGTTACTATTGCTCAGGAAAGTGGTGTTCCTACAGCGATGGATAAACCCTTTCCATTGTGTAGGTTGTGACTACACTATGGGGTTATAGCTACAGCACCATAACTATGCCAATGTAATCCCCTGTTGTAGACATGGCCAAAGTTGTCAGATTTGCAATTTCTTTAGTCTTGATCCACCCCTGTTCTGACTCTCAAGTTTCCTGTGCCAAGGAAATAATCTTGTTTCACTGATGGTGTGGTTGGGGCTGAGGGGGTAGGTGATGGGTATTTGATGCTAGAGGGCCTCCTATTCTTCTATACTGAGGCTGTGATGTCATTGGCGGAGGTTTCTTGCTTCTTGCACTGAAAGCTATAGAGAACACAATAATCTAAAACTGGGGAAGACTGATAGTTGTGGAGGGCCACCAGTGACCAGAAAATGGGGAGAGGAAATTCCCACCAATTGAAAGTCAAAACTGTTTACTTAAGAGAAATTGTGTATGGACAGTGTGTAATGTATATGATAGGGCTGTACTGATCTGTAAGAGACTATAGAGGATAATGAATCTCAATTCTATATACTTATCTTAAAGGGACCATTTTAAATTGATTTTAATTCATAAACTAATTCACAGATGTCCTTGCAAATTCCCTTTAAAATTCAAAAAATAAGTTCTGGAAGTTTGGGGAGCATACGGTGTGTTCTTCATACATAAAACGCTATGTTCATCCTACAGACTTCTGCTGGCATAGCTGTTAGTCCGGGCACAAAGAAGTGTGATCCCTGACTGATATGGGCTCATTTATACCAGTGAAAATGTGCTTTTCACAGGAATAGCTTGTTTCATTTGGGGTGGTGGAATAAGCTATACTGGTAAAACATAGCTTTGCTGGTATAGTTTGCATCCTACGAGCTGGCAGAAGTCTAGTGAAGGCATAGCCTCAGCCTTCACAATGGAGTTATGACCAGGGCTTCCATAATACAGGACTGTATCCAAGGTTTCTATATTTAGATGTAATAGAGTTTGAATTAAAAAAAATCATAGTAAAAGTTAGCTTTTCAAATCTTGTAAACATGTACCGTCTACGTACTTTTATTATGGCTGTGCTTTTAATAAAACCTCAGTGCCTCTACAAATGAAGTAGCTGCTAGAACTTGTTTTCAGAGGGCTGAAAATGAGGTAGAAATATAGAGCTGAGTCCTCTTTCATCTTCTAAGGCAACATTATGCATGGGAAGTGAATAATGTGAAAAATATCATTATAGTAAAACTCATATCGTTTTGTTTTAATGACTGTGTTTTCACCAATGCAATAGAAAACACCCAGCTCAGTAGAGAGGTCCTGTGAAATATGTTTGACTAACACATTTTTAGAATTCACATTTGAAGATACCAAGAAGAGAAATAATTGAAGTCTTGTTTATTGGTGAGATGAAACTTAGAAACAATTTCAGTTTGGTTGTAGGTTCACTTTCTTCCTTCTGCCTCTATATCTCCTTTGTACACCACCACCATATATGCTCTCCCTAAGCAACCAATATATACTATATTGAGTGGGCAAGTTTTCTGTTGCATTCCATCCTTGTGTTACATTTATCCTCTTCTGGGCTCCTTGAAGCTCAGAGAATAATAGAAATGATTTTCTTTCTGACAGGTAGCTGTTATTATGTAATGAACTGCAGCTTTTCTATGCTTTGCCTCCACCCAATTATGTAAAAAGTACAGCTTCTGGTGCTGTCTCCAACGTGAAACTGAAAAAATCTGTCTTCAGAGCAGAAGCTGATTCCGTGAATGATACATGTTTGATCACGCTTGATCAAATACAGTATTTCTGAATGTCAGATGAATGCACTGCTTCTGATAATTCCATAACAGGAGCTTTTCTTTTCCTCCAACAGTTACCCTGCTGTATGTGAATTCCTCCAGCACAATAACTTGTTATCTATACTCCGAGCCCACGAAGCTCAAGATGCTGGGTAAGTGTGTGGAGGGGGAGGGGGGTTCTTGCTTAATAAACAAACATTATTCATACCCATTGGCTTTTGTAGGAAAGGGTTTCCCTGAATCAGCACGTAAAATAATCCTTTTTAGGAGTCTTCCACATTAAAATGGTAAAGTTCCAAAACCCCCTTACTTTATAACTTTAGTGTTGATACTTAGCACTTATAGGCCTTTTAAAATATAGCTATTTTAACACAAGATTAAAGCCTGAATGTGCACATCTGACATATTTCCCATAATGACCATTTCATTATGGTTTTGTAAGATTGTTGCTTTCCTATGGTAATTGGTTGCAAAGCAGCTGTACTTCACCAGTAGTAATGAAGAGTAGAGGGTGATCAACTGCATATCAAGGAGACAAAGGACAACTGTGTGAAAAATGACATTTGAAACTTGTTTTTAAGTGACAGCAACCACAGTGTTTTATTATTGGTATAAAAACAAACACCAGGATTACAGTGTCTGATCTTTTATGCAACCATAGCTGAATTACAAGACAGACGCATTTGATCTTATTTCAGGAAGTGGAACATGAGACTTCAAATAAGGGATGTCTCTTTAAAATAAGGGAAGAGGGGTCACTCTAGCAGGAAAAGAGAAAAATGTGTAGCAATTGCTGGCTAGCTCCTTAGCTAAATTTGCAAATGTAAATCGTTTACAGCAGTGCTGGCACTTTCTGATCAGTCTTACTCTGCAGCTGTGTGCTTCTGGGGTTTTCTGCAAAGGCTATTGCAACAAAGCCCCCAATGTGTACAAAAATATCTGCAGACTTCGGAGCAATGTTCTTTAATTAAAGTGCTGGGGGGGGGGGGGAATCTCACTGTTGCTGCTAGTTCCCTAAACCTCCTCCTCTGACCTGCCTGAAAACACTTCTAACATAGTTGGCCTTATATACCTTTCTTCTGAGTCGTGACTAATGAAAAAACCTCTCACGCTTCATCTGTCACTAAATACTATTGCCTTACACTCACAGCCCCTTAAACATCACAGTGGACAAAGAGATGTGTCATGACATTGGGACACTCTATGGCCTGGAAGTCCAGACTGAGAGAGAAGCTTCAGACACCAGCATGGGTTTCTTACAACTTCAGTGTGCACCTGTCACCGTGGGTCACAACTGAGAATACCAAATTCAGGACAAACTGCTGAGAAATGGGGCCGACACTCCCCAAAACTGGTGGTTATTCTCCCATAAGATATACCAAACCAGCAACAAAAGTAAACTTCTGTCTCACCACACTGGCTAACAAGAAGTCGGAAAAGCAGTCTCCTTAGGCATTCCAGTCCTGGATTCAACACTCAGACACTAGACTTAAAGATGAGTGGTTCTTTAAAACCAATTTCATCAAACAAAAGGTTCTTCTGATCCCAAAGGACCAGCCACATACCCAGGTCGATATATAACTCAGATCTTACCCAATAACCACGCTGTTGCCAATCCTTTAGTATCTAAAATCGAAAGGTTTATTTACAGAAAGAAAGAGAAAGAAAGAAAGAACAGTGAGAGTTAAAATTGGTTGAAGGAATCAAATGATTATAGTAAATGCAAAGTTCTTGGATCAGGCTTGTTGCAGTGATGGAATACACTGCTGGCTTGTTAAGTCTCTGGTTGCTTCCAAATCATTGGAAGGTCCTCAGTCCCTTGGTTAGAATGCTCCCATTAGTATAAGTTCATAGTCCAGAGGTTTGAGCAGGAAAGAGACAAAATGGAGATATTTCCAGGGCCTTTTATAGCTTCTCTCCAGTGAAGGGAAACCCATTGTTCTCACTGTGGACAATTACAGGTGACAAGATGGTGTTTGGAGTCACATGGGCAAGTCACATGTCTATGCATGATTTCACTTAGTCATAGCAGGAGAGTCCATTAAGTGTAGATGGGCATCTTCCATTGTGAGTTAAGTGTTCTTTAATGGGCCATTCAACTTGAATAGTTCCTTCACAATGTGCTGGCTTCTGGTGCTACCGAGAAGCAAACATTTGAAATACAGGTGTAGAGCCAATATTCATAACTTCAGATACAAAAATGATACCTGCATACAAATGGCATAATCATATTCAGCAAATCATACCCTTTCTTGACACACTTTGTACAAGATTTGTTGCACTCATATAACAGTGGTAGCAACAATGATCTACATGATCATATTTTATCAGATAACATCACAGCATCCTAAAAGGAAATGGTGTCATTTTGATTAGGAAAAGTATTTGTTTTCAGTATATACAGGTTGTTTGCAGAGCAACCTTTTGGCTATCGCTTATACTGGTACACAGGGTGGGGAGAATAGCTCAAGAAGCCGTCTCATACCCTGTTGCACACAGCCCACTCCCATCATTTGTCCCAAGGTGGCTGGTAGTGGGGTGAGCCCATGGCCCGGACTGCTCCCACCCCCACCTCTCCACAAGCCTGCAGGAGTGAGAGAGCTAGGCTATCCTAAAGCATGGTGCAACACGCACAGTGAGTGGGGAGAACCTTCTAAACTGAAATTCCGAAAAGCTATTTCAATGAATCGGTGTGATACTTTTCCTTCCTTTTGTGGACAATTGTCAAATTCTGTGGTTTCTTTTGGAATTATTAGAAATTATTAGAGAACTAAAGTGCAGTATTGGGTATTACTTGTGCCTTGCTAAGGGGGAAATTCCATTTTGTTAGTTTGCTTCCAGATTCTGCAGGTGTCCCATTCCATTACTGATTGATTAAATATTGCCCTGCTGAAACAATATGCCTTTGGTCTGTACAAGCCAGCAGGGATGAGTAATGAAAATGTATAGGCATTAACATGCTAGTCCATGGACTGGACTAGATTTGACATTCCATTGTGAAGCTAAGCTTTTTTTCCATAGGGGGAAGTATATTTCTGGGTGATACTGCGTTGCATGGTTGTAAAATGATGTAATTTGTAATTTCATGAATGTGCTTTATTCTTTATTAATACTGATTTTGAAGCATAACACTCTGGGGGAGGTTACTATAGAAATGCCTGTGTCCCATGGTGCTCCAAGACATCTGAATTAGTTTACCTATTCTATCTTTTTGAGTATTTTATAATCCCTTTGCAAATTTATTTTGAGAAGAACCCTCCATCAATAGATGAAGGTGAAAACCTGATCCTGTTAAAGTCAGTGGCAAAACTCCCAATGACTTCAGGGAGCCCAAGATTTCACCCGGAATGTGTAATGCTCCTCATTAGTATTTTCTTTCCTACCACACTTTGCATAATTGGGTTTCAGTCATTAGGAACCAGCAACCAGTGTAGCTGCACTGGTTCAAACAACATGGAAATCACAATTTGCACCATTTGAGTTTATCTCTACTTGCTGCTACTCTGAAACCTATCTCTACTTGAAATCACAGTAATCCCAACTATATGCAAGTTCTAAATCTATAGCAAATCCTTCATGCATAGCTTTAAAGATAATTTATTTCTGTTGTTGCTTGTAACTTCACATGGTAAAACCATTTGGAGTGATCTGTTGCTTATTTTGGCCTGTGATAAGTCAGTGACATGTTGTACGCTTAGAGCACTGTAAAAATGATTAATAATACTATTAATATAACCTGTCATTTCCTTTAGGTATCGTATGTACAGGAAAAGCCAAACAACAGGCTTCCCTTCACTAATTACAATTTTTTCAGCACCAAACTATCTAGATGTGTACAATAACAAAGGTAGGAGGGCTCTCTTCCTTCTGTTGATGCACAGTAGTAGCATTATCTCTTTACACAAACGTTTTATGTAGTTTCCCGTTTTTGATTCTTTGCATTGACTCTTTGTCCTTTTATTAGTTCATGCTTGTTTACTTTGTTGCGCAATATAAATTTAATGAGATGTGTACCAATCAGGTAGGGGTGTGTGTGTGTGTGTGTGTGTGTGTGTACAGATAGCTAAATACTTTTATGTTTCTGTCTTATGAGTCCTTGGATACTTTTGTATTTTGAGTGTCAGTTGTTAAATAAAATTTTATTTGGGGAATTAAATTGGCAACAATTCTAATAACTGGAGGAAGCACTTATGGTTGAGATTTTCTAAGCCCTCTGCTACTTTTTAAAATAAGCCATCTGGCCCTTTGTTACTTCGTAAGATTAATGGGCGTTATATAGAAAAGTCTCAGTCATAATATAATCAAGCTAGCCCAGTACAGACAGTTTGATATGAAGTGTGAGAATACTTACAAGGGGGGAGAGATTCAATGTTTGTAACCTTGTAAGTATTCTCATACTTCATATCAAACTGTCTGTACTGGGCTAGCTTGATTATCACTTCAAAAGTTTTTTTCTCTTACTTAATTGGCCTCTCAGAGTTGGTAAGACAACTCCCACCTGTTCATGCTCTCTGTATGTGTGTATATATATCTCCTCAATATATGTTTCACTCTATATGCATCCGAAGAAGTGGGCTGTAGTCCACGAAAGCTTATGCTCTAATAAATTTGTTAGTCTCTAAGGTGCCACAAGTACTCCTGTTCTTTTTGCGGATACAGACTAACACGGCTGCTACTCTGAAACCTTCCCCTAATGAGTTGCAGAAAAAAAGCTGTTCTAAATCAGAGCATTCCAATAACTCCTATGCTAAATCCAATATACCCAGCAGGATATCTTCACTTTCTGTTACTCCAGTTGGAATAAAACTAGTATGTTATGGTAGGTGAACAAGGTGACCAGACAGCAAATGTGAAAAATTGGGATGGGGGTAGGGGGTAATAAGAGCCTATATAAGAGAGAGACCCCAAAATCGGTTCTGTCCCTATAAAACCAGGACATCTGGTCACCCTATAGGTGAAAGAAAATATGGGGACTATAAAGACCTCCATAACTACTTTTTCCTTACCATGTTAATGAGGATAGTTTCATTATAGACTGCCGTTTCCATGGTCCCGACCTATTAACCCATTACAAGGTGTTTAGCTTTCCTAAGGGGACAGATGGGGTTTTCAGTCCTTGCCTACAGACAAAGAAAGTATTTGGTATAAAATGTGCAAAAGAAAAGAGACTTCAGCACTAGCATGATTTTAATAGGTTATTGTATAAAACTTCTAAGCACTTTAAAAAGCTATTATGCAAATGATTTACTATATGTGAGGGAAGAAATTGGTTCACTGCTAGAAGCTAGATTTAGCATATTTTGGCATAATACAAATACATGTTAACTTGCAAAAAAAATTATTAAAGGTACACTACCAGCAACATCAAAGCCTTGCTACCAGTAGCTATTTATGCAGAAAGTAAAGCATGTACGAACTGTGCTTAAGCAAATATATTTTGAGTCCTAGCAACACAGATCAGCACAAGAGACTTAGGAATTGGAAGTGCAGTAAAGACAGTGTAAGGCAGTTTTGCAGCATCAACAGGTCAGGGCAAAGAAAAGTGTTATTTGTGGGGGAGAGATTTCTGATCGAGTAGATACCTGTAGTTGCCCTTAGCGGGTCTATAGTAGTAAAGTAGGTTGGAGCAGCATTTCAGGGTTGCCTGTAATTGTGTTTCTTAAAGTGTTCGTATTAGGAATATGGGGGTTAGCAGTACAGGCTTTTGTCATTATGGCAAGCATTTGACACACAAGAACAATGATAAAATAGAACTCAGCATCTGAATTTTAAATCCCCCAATGTCAGGGAATCCTATCAGTCTCAGAAATGAGTCATCTTACATGTTCCGTGATTCCTAGGTATGACAGACCATAGATTAGATAAGATTAGGACATCAGGCTGTACAGTAGTACTATTTTTGCTGGGACAATAGATACAGAAGTGGGAAATTGTACAGTACTCAGTAGTAGTCAATCACTTCTGTTTATTATTGTCAATAAGTTTATACTTTAGTGTCTGACTGTCACTTTTAAAAATTAAGGGTTTTTTTGGCTGAATGAATAATTTAACTAGCTATCTGAAGGCAAACGCTCATCTTGGAGGGTTTTTTT